>NW_028170149.1:0-204185 GCF_963971535.1 Notolepis coatsorum
AGATGCGCAGATGCGGAGGAATTCTGGGATGATACCTGCATACCGCATGTCGTGAGTTGCAGCAGCAGCAGCCATCAAGTTAGCTGAAGCAGCGCACGTCAAGTTTCTTTCATGCGAGTATAAATATTTTTTTTATAAATTTGCCAATTTGCGGTTATCTGTGGTCATTTAATCTGTTCGGATATGCAATTTGTAGATGCAAATTGCGTGAGCTGCTAGCGCATCTTTTATAGTTAATGGCTGTTCAGTATAATTAAGCTAACTCGGTCTCCATTGTCTTCTTAAACAACTGCCTGCATGCATGCTGTGTGCAATTAAAATATTATGGCACACCGAAATGATGTTGTTTCATGCAAAATATTAAGTGTTCGATATTGGGTCAAGTGCAAGTGTGAGTTATAGTGCAGGTAAACATGGCGTCGCCATGCGTGCATGCATGCTGTGTGCAATTAAAATATTATGGCACACCGAAATGATGTTGTTTCATGCAAAATATTAAGTGTTCGATATTGGGTCAAGTGCAAGTGTGAGTTATAGTGCAGGTAAACATGGCGTCGCCATGCGTGCATGCATGCTGTGTGCAATTAAAATATTATGGCACACCGAAATGATGTTGTTTCATGCAAAATATTAAGTGTTCGATATTGGGTCAAGTGCAAGTGTGAGTTATAGTGCAGGTAAACATGGCGTCGCCATGCGTGCATGCATGCTGTGTGCAATTAAAATATTATGGCACACCGAAATGATGTTGTTTCATGCAAAATATTAAGTGTTCGATATTGGGTCAAGTGCAAGTGTGAGTTATAGTGCAGGTAAACATGGCGTCGCCATGCGTGCATGCATGCTGTGTGCAATTAAAATATTATGGCACACCGAAATGATGTTGTTTCATGCAAAATATTAAGTGTTCGATATTGGGTCAAGTGCAAGTGTGAGTTATAGTGCAGGTAAACATGGCGTCGCCATGCGTGCATGCATGCTGTGTGCAATTAAAATATTATGGCACACCGAAATGATGTTGTTTCATGCAAAATATTAAGTGTTCGATATTGGGTCAAGTGCAAGTGTGAGTTATAGTGCAGGTAAACATGGCGTCGCCATGCGTGCATGCATGCTGTGTGCAATTAAAATATTATGGCACACCGAAATGATGTTGTTTCATGCAAAATATTAAGTGTTCGATATTGGGTCAAGTGCAAGTGTGAGTTATAGTGCAGGTAAACATGGCGTCGCCCTCGTGCGTGCCATGCATGTCAAGCCGCATCTCCATTTTAGGTTTGTTTGCACATTATGTCCTATTATCGGGTTTGAGGGAGATTAATTTGGTTAGGTTGAGTGTCATGCAGGCGTCGCGTCCTCATGGCATGCATGGTTGAAGCCACATATCTCCATTTCTTTGAGCTTGTAAATTGATGTTTGTAATAGATATATATTTTTGACAAAAGGTGGTTTGAGAGAGATATTAATTCACGCTCTCATTCATCTCCGCTCTCTCTCTCCCTCCCTCCCTCTCTCTCTATCTCCTCTCTCTCTCTATCTCCTCTCTCTCGCTCTCTCTATCTCCTCTCTCTCGCTCTCTCTATCTCCTTCTGATTGATGGTTAAACATTCAAACTGTGAAAATTATGATCATGTTTTTGTAAGCTAATATATAGTATGAACTTGTTATATTGAGTTGTAAGTTATTCTGGTATATGTTTCATGGAGGTCTAAACGTTGTATTTTTTCCCTTGCCTTTCAGGTAGCAAGTGCTGCTGGGAAATATTCAAATGAGCCAAACAGTAAGCTGATTATTTTTAAATATAAAAACATATTTGTGAGATGGGACTGTATCGTTGAGACCAGAACATAGTTTATTAATCTGTTTCCACAGAGCTCAGTTTTTTCTCATAGTTCCAATATGGTAGTCTGGCAGTGTAAATTGTGTGCAGCTTCTTTGACTTCTAGAATACAGTTATTTAAACACTACTGTTGTGAAGGGCCAGATTAAACTGAATATATATATGTATCGTTTGATATACTTTGTATATTATTTATATATATACACGGAATATCCCTTTACCTGCGTACAGACCAGAGTAATATTCGCTCTCCTATTGGACAGCGGCCCCAGGCGCCAACGACCAAGCCCCCAACGGCAAGTTCAAAGGCAACTCCGGGCATGTCAGTACATGCCCAGAGTCTGCATAGTAATACGAGACAAGAACTGAGGTTGGGACTAGATATTCACCTTACGTATAAATACGGCGCAGGTGTAAACAGCAGTAGTCTTACCAAAACCTTAATACCTTCACCACGAGTCAACGTGCAGTGAAGTGAGCAACCTTGCATCTAAATAGAGCATTGAGAACCGCGTGCGAATAGAATGTTAAAGTGTCAGAGTTTAACGCAGTAACGTTGAGTTCGACTTAATCTAATGTGAAGTAATAGTCGATCATTTATTGTGTATCGTGCGGCTACAGTTCTTCCGTGACCATGATCCATCGGTTCGTCGTGCTTTAGCTAGTGCACTTATCCAGGCTGTGCGGCCTAAATCCGTGCCCACACCCGAGGAGTCCTAGGCGAGAACCGTTGGAGTTGTACACAGGAGAATCGACACCGGTGATTGCAGAACCATTTCTGGTTGGATTATATTGCAATCTTTAATACAGTCAGGGTTTTGTAACCCCTCAGTTACAACTACAGACTGCAACACAGCCACTTTTCCATAGAGTCAGTCCTCTTCCATGCCTCCATACTGATCTGTAAATTTAAGACGCTAAATGCATTGAGTACTCATTTGTCAAGATATCATACTGCACAACTTAGCAGTAGACCAGAACAGAGTCTGAGCCCTGTGGTAATAAAATGCCCTTTGTGCGCATTTCGGGAACCCTTTTCTGAATCAATTTTCTTAAGTCATCTCAGAAAGCATTTAAAAAATAATGAAACAGTGACATGCCCATATAAGGATTGTAGCTATAGCACAAATGTTTACTCTTCATTCAATTGCCATAAAAGCAGAGAACACCAATTAAGTCTTGCATCAGACTTAAAAGCTGTCGTTGAGGATCCCCAAGACAGGATTTCTGAGGTCACTAGTGATTTGCATGAAGAATGTCCAGGCCAGAGCATAGAAGTGGTGGATGATGATGATCAATGTGACACTGACAATCTAAGAAATCAACTTAAAATGAACGTATCTTCCTTGTTCCTAAAGATGCAGGCTATCGTCCATGTCTCAAACACAGCTAACCCTACTGTCCCTACTGTCCCTACTAACCCTACTAACCCTACTAACCCTACTGTCCCTACTGTCCCTACTAACCCTACTAACCCTACTGTCCCTACTAACCCTACTAACCCTACTGTCCCTACTAACCCTACTAACCCTACTGTCCCTACTAACCCTACTAACCCTACTGTCCCTACTGTCCCTACTGTCCCTACTAACCCTACTAACCCTACTGTCCCTACTAACCCTACTAACCCTACTGTCCCTACTAACCCTACTAACCCTACTGTCCCTACTAACCCTACTAACCCTAACCCTACTAACCCTACTGTCCCTACTAACTCTACTAACCCCTGCTGCATGTTTGGACCATGCGATTTGAGGCCAAGCACCGCTTTTTCAAAAGAGTGGTGCATGACACTCAAAACTTCAAAAATATCTTGAAGACGATGGCAATCAGACACCAACACATGATGGCATATCATCTTGCTTCACCATCATATTTCAAGCCAAAAACCCAGGCATCCAGGGTTGACTCTGTTCTGGTTTCATCTCTACCAGCAGTAGCTCAGGTACACATTAGAGGACACACAGTTAGTGACACAATCTACCAGACATCAAAGGTAACCATTGATGGCACAGACTATGTCTGTGGAATGTTTCTCTCCGTCAGAGTCAGTGGTGGACTGTCTACATTTAGCCAAATAGAACAGATCTACCTTGTGAATAACGAGGTTTCTTTTCTGTGTCGAGACTATGACTCCTGGTATATAGAACATCTTAGGTCCTATGAGCTGTCAACCACACAACCACATATGTCCATCTACCTACAGTCTGGTCTCAATGATACAGTCCCACTCTCAGCATATATGATCGATGGTCTGCTGCTGCTGCTGACTCCCAAGCGATTCATTCAAGTGAAACGGAAGGTGAATAGTTATTTTATTAATCGATTATTGTGTCTTTATTCACTCGTTGTGTAATTGACCAGTTTATATTCTGTATAAGTTCATATTCTGTATATGTTAATAATGACGCTTTCTGTGTTGTGTTTATGACTACTCCTTAGGTCCTTGAGCTGCTGTCTGTCGACCGGACCACATCTGTCCACTGTCCATCTACCTGCAGTCTGGTCACAACGATACAGTCCCACTCAGCATACAAGATCGATGGTCTGCTGCTGCTGCTGACTCCCAAGCGATTCATTCAAGTTTCCATAGCACAATGGCAGCTGCCTCCCCACAACCCATGATCCTTCGTGTTGTTGAGACAGACCGGGCTAGAAAATTAAAACTCAGTTCACGACCCGCCTCTGTTGATGCACTGATCACGATTATAAAAGAACAGTTGGAAATAGACCTTGACTTCAGTTTGCTGTATGAAGATCCAGACTTTGATGGGAAACTTACTTCCCTTGATGACATTACGGAATTGCCACAAAAAGCTGTTGTGCACATTTCACTTTCGCTCGACTCCAGCTCTCTCGCATCTACTGATATACTTTCAGATATGTCATCTCCATAACGTCTAAGCAGATGGCCTCCAGGTCCTTTTCCAGTTCCTTCATTTGCATTCGATGTTGAGCTGAAACTTAGAGACGGAAACAACGAATTTGAGAAGAACAAGAGACACCTTAAGTTGACAAGAGACCTAAAGCACGACATCTTAGAAAAGCTTGCATCTACAATGTATGCTTTCAAGGCTTATCCAAGTGATAAAGAGATAGCAGTGGCTTCTGCGGCTCTTGTCGCCAAACATCCCTGCTTGAAGGAAGCAGGATCTGAGACCGGCTGCAATGGATGGAAGAACAGCATCAAATTCAAGATGGGCAATTTCAGGAACAAGCTGAGACGGGCAGGATGTGAGGAGGTCACTGTAAATGCTGGAAAAAGAGGTAGAAGCAATCCTGATGGCGAACCTTCACATTCCAACATTAAAAGACCCAAGCGAGCAGAAGTAAACTTCCTACCCAACTATCCCCAAGGAGAGGATTCCTTGAGGCTTGAGCAGTTGAGGCAGACAATTGCTGAAGAAGTCAAGAAGTCTGAGAAGAACCTGCCCCTCATTAGAAAGCTGATGCAGACCACATTTGCCCTGCGCCGACAGACCATAGTGAAGTCCAGCCCACCAGTGAAAGAGCTCATGGACCTCTGGCCTGCTCTCAAAATGGAGTCTGAGGTAATATAGATCAGCTCTCTCTTTCCTGTGTTAACATTTGGCACATTCTGTGTGTTTTAAAGTGAAACTTGTGATTCTTAAGCCTGGTTTATATACTCTAGCGGCGCATCTGCGTGTGTGTTCTGTGCGCCCCCGCGAGCTAGTCATCAGCGACCGATTCCGCAAAGCATGTAATGACATGGTTGACCAGAAATCCCGCCGTCATGCTCTGAAGCCCAAACCAAACAAAGTAAGAGATCCACCAAGTTGAAGTGACTAATTGATGTTGATATACTATATTGTCCTGCTGTTTTTAAATATAGGTGTATGCAGAGTTCCAGCTGATTACCAACCAGAACCTGCCCAACACATTCTACGCTGAGCTTGACCACCATCTTCCTCGACTGATGACGTTATTCAGACAGAAGGCGTCCAAAACTGGGAACACAGCAGATGCTTTGGCTCACATTTAAAAAATCCACGATGAACAGGTGAATAGATTATTATACATGTCATAGGTCGAACCTCTGTAACATTGAACAGGTTCAATGATTCAAATGAGCTTTTGAATTTTACAATTAGTCCACCATTGTGTTTGCCATTTTTCTGATTGCATTAAAGATGTGAACATGTTATTTGTGGACATATCTGATTGGACTGTTTAAAATCCGCTTTGTTCAGTAAACATTTCCATATAATAAAATTATTTTTCTTCTTCTTAATCTTACATCTTAATAGGAAATCCATGATGTTCACACCAGGCGTACCACTGTTCTCCATGCCCTGCCTGTGTATCTGCATGAGGAAGTCGCTGGATTTTTCAAAACCTGCACAGTGAGTCAGAGTAAAAATAATTTACAGTACAACTGTATATTAAGTGAACAGTTAATCAAAATGCTAAGTATCAGTCTTCCTTCCTTCCAGGTCTCCCTTGTGAAAGAGATATTTGATCTCGACGGGACTAACCTGGTTAAATAAAAATAACCTTCTCACCAAAAACATTTTTCTAACTAAAATATAAACAACTTACAAACACAACTCCATATACTTAGCTTTGTGCTGCACTTTGTAGAAACCATGGATTTATTTGTGATTATTATGTCTCTTTCATTCCTTCAGGACACGTCTGATGAGCCAGAGCTTCAGGGTGTTGCAGTGGCCCTCCTTACTGTCATCAGTGACCATGCATGACACAAGTCCAGTTCACTACCAGCCTGTGACAATCTCTGATTGGTGATTCCTTCCTGGTAATGTTTGGACTAATCTATGCACTACACCTCAGCTACCCCAAGGGACTTACCAACACTTTTGAATTCATTCAGAAGATTTTACTAGGTCTAGAAGCTGGTAAACTGTCGCCCAGGTTGCAGACTCTCAAGAATGACTTGATGATGCAATAATTTTTTTTTCTTCTGATTTTTCAATGGATTTTCTCCCCGTCCCAATTAGTCGTTGTGCCAATCCCCCCCCCCCCCCCCCCCTCCCCTACCTGGTGCTGTATGCATGTTCTCCTACGAGTCGGTATAAGGGCGTCCCGAGTCGATCGCACGCTTCCCCCGAGACATGCGCCGACAGCCAGTGACGTCTTTTCACTTGGCAGCGAGGGCTCTCATTGGTGAAGTGTAACGCGTGGGAGGGCACGCTATCTCCACCAAGTCCTGCCCCGCTTAGCAAGCGCCGAGACCTGACCTGTAGGCGTCGCTGTCCACAACGCCAGATTCCCACCCGCCAGCTTCCCCACCCCCTAATACTGCCGAATTGTATTAGTGTGAACGGCCAGCCAAGCTGGTGACAACGCAGGGAGTTGGATTCGAACACGCGAATCCAGTGTCTCCAGCGTTGGTGACGAACGCAATCTCCGCTACGTCACCTGACCGCTCTTGCATTAAACTTTTGAAGGTATTATTTTGACATGACAAGGAAATTAATACCTCACCCCACATCCTTCTTTCAGATGAGTTTCTATTCCTTACTGTAATCAGTGATCATGACACAAGTCCAGTTCACTACCAGCCTGTGACAATCTCTATTGTCATTGAAAGTCATATCATGATCAGCTTCCCCAGATTTGGTGATTCCTTCCTGTAATGTTTGGACTAATCTATGCACTACCCCAAAGCACTTACCAACACCTCAAAAGTGTGTCTATAGAAACTCATCTGAAATGTCTTGTCATGTCAAAATAATACCTTCAAAAGTTGCTGTACTACTTTGCAGATGTTCAGCCAATAGGTCCAAACTACTCAATGTACCTTGTTCTTTATTTTTTATGTAATATGTTTACATTTGAGAGTTTTACAGTTCGAATTTTCTTAACCGTCTATAGCTGGCATTATTGTAATTTCATCCAAGTAAGTTTTAGAGTTGAAAGAGTTTATCAGAATCTCAAAGGCAACATCCAAGTCCCAAACGTTTGTTTCTCGAGGAACAATAGGAGGCAATGGGCATAAATGCCACTCTGCTCTGACTGCTTCCATTGCTTGTAGGCAGTGGTAGAGTTAGTGTTCTCAGTACAGAGTACAAGGCGATATACCAGGAGCCATAAACGCAACACAGAAGCGTTATTATTAACATATACAGAATATGAACTTATACAGAATATGAACTGGTCAATTACACAACTAGAGTGAATAAAGACACAATAATTGATTAATAAAATAACTATTCACCATTAGCTGGACTCAGTTCCGTTTCACTTGAATTAATCGCTTGGGAGTCAGCAGCAGCAGACCATCGATCTTGTATGCTGAGAGTGGGACTGTATCCTTGAGACCTTGTAGGCAGTAGTATACTGCCCTGTCAAGGGCTAACCGCAGTAACTTGAAAAAAGTAAAAATTTTGTTATGAGTGAAATTGACCTTGTCAATAAATGTTTTATCTTGTGACCAAGTTTCAGATGTTAATGTCGCTCAGTTTTGGAGATATGGGGTTTTAAAAACTGCAGTAACTACAAAATCACACTCAAAACCCAGGCAGACCGCAGTAACTTCCAAACAGTGAAAAATGGCTTTAAAGTGTTTTGACTTGCCATCCAAAATGTGTTATAGGTAAATAGATGATAGTACCCAGATTTAACATGTATTAATGAAGTAATCTTTAGGCATACAAAAATATGACACAATTATTTTAATTAACCCCAAAAAAGCAGATATTGCACTCTGCTGCACGATTTCCTTAAATAATTATACAGGTAATGTACAGGCAAAGTGCAGTAAGTTCAAATACAATGTTGTTTTCCCTCCAGCTTTCATAACTTAACCTAGCCATTTTGAAAATGAAATTTAATACCTGAATATATTGGAATGATGATGATCCAAATAAAATGGCTAGGTGAAGTTATGAAAGCTGGAGGGAAAACAACATTGCATTTGAAGTTACTGCACTTTGCCTGTACATTACCCGTATAATTATTTAAGGAAATCGTGCAGCAGAGTGCAGTATCTGCTTTTTTGGGGTTAATTAAAATAACTACGTCATATTTTTGTATGCCTAAAGATTACTTCATTAATACATGTTAAATCTGGGTACTATCATCTATCTACCTATAACACATTTTGGATGGCAAGTCAAAAAACTTTAAAGCGATTTTTCTCAGTTTCACTGTTTGGAAGTTACTGCGGTCTGCCTTGACAGGGCAGTATAGTTAGTGTACTGTATAGTGTTCTTAGTACAGAGTACTGTAGTGTTCTAGTTATCATTCTGCAAACATAGCCTGCTCTAAATGACGGATGGTGCCTCTGACATTCTGACTAACTCTTTCAATGAAAACACCATCTTGTTCCATGATACATCATGGAGCAAATACATGCAGCTGCATTTCCATATAATAATAATAATAATAACTTTATTTGTATAGCACTTTTCATACAGAGGTTGCAGTTCAAAGTGCTTCACAACAGCAAAAAATACAGGCATAAGCGAGCATAAAAAGATAGACAGGTAAATCACAGTGTTTCACATTAGGATCTAGCATCCCAATAGGCTCTCCGCTTACAGTTTTCAGTAACACAAATAGTAAAAATAGTTTAAAATGATTCAGTTAAAAAATAGTCAAAAAATTATAAAATAGAACGGACATAAAAAATACAGGCATAGCAAGATATGGCAAATCACAGTGTTTCACATTAGGATCTAGCATCCTAATAGGCTCTCTATTCAGTAATACTCCTGTAATTCATGAACAAATAATCACAGTGTTTCACATTTGGATCTAGCAAATAATAAGAATAAAATGATTCAGTTTAAAAATAGTCATAAATAATCAGTGTTTCACATTTGGATCTAGCAAATAATAAGAATAGTTTAAAATGATTCAGTTTAAAAATAGTCATCAGTAAGAAGTAAAAAGTGCAATAACCGACACATGAATTTGATAGGCAGTGTAAAAGAGTAGGCAGGGTAAGAATAAATACAAGTTGTGTCAGGATATCCCTGATGTTTCCTCTTGCCACTAGGTGGTAGCAGATATCTATCAGTGAAATGCCTGAGCAAAGAGATAGGTTTTAAGCTGTCTTTTAAAGATGTCTAGCGAGTTGGCTTCCCTGATGTTTTGGGGTAGTTTGTTCCATAGTTTTGGGGCATAGTTGATAAAGGCTGCATTACCGATCCTCTTTTGACTGCTTCTGGGAGCCTCTAGTAGTCCAGCAGCTGATGATCGCAGTGTTCTTGCTGGTGTGTAATTTATTAGAGTGTTGGCGATGTAGCTAGGTCCCTGTCCATTTAGAGCTTTGTATGTAAGGAGAAGGACCTTAAAGTCAATTCTAAATGTTACAGGAAGCCAGTGTAAAGCGGCTAGGACTGGACTAATGTGCTCTCTCCTTTTGGTTCTAGTTAGCAGTCGGGCTGCAGAGTTTTGGATTAGCTGAAGCCTCTCTGTGGTTTTCTTAGGGAGACCTGTGAAAAGTGCATTACAGTAGTCTAACCGGCTAGATATGAATGCATGAATTAGCTTCTCAGCATCGTTCTGATTAATAAATGGTCGTACTTTTGCTATATTTCTGAGATGGAAGAACGATGTTTTCGTCACTTTGCTAATATGAGAATTGAAGTTCAGTTCTGAATCTATGATAACCCCAAGACTAGTGACCTCAGATTTGATCCAAGGGGTTAGTCCCCCCAGGTTCTTTATTAATGTTTCTTTTTTAGTTTTGGAGCCGATAATTAGAATTTCAGTTTTGTTCTCGTTTAGTTTCAGGAAGTTCTTACTCATCCATTTATTTATTGCCAGTAAGCAGTCTGTAATGGAGCTAATCGCTGTATCATTTGGTTCAGCAGATATGTACAGTTGTGTATCATCCGCATAGCTATGGAAATCTACATTATGTTCTCTGATGATATCACCCAGCGGTAACATGTAAAGGGAGAAGAGTAAAGGACCTAAGCAACTCCCTTGTGCAACTCCATAGTTGTTGTCGTATATATCAGACATGTGATCTCCTAGTTTAACATAGAATTTCCTCCCTCTGATGTATGTTTTAAACCAGCCCAGCACATGGTCTGAGAAACCGACATGGTTTTCAAGATGATCGATTAGAATATCGTGATCGATTGTATCAAATGCTGCACTGAGATCTAACAGGATAAGGATGGAGATCTTATTCTCGTCAGAGTTTAGTCTGAGGTCACTGATTATTTTGGTGAGGGCAGTTTCAGTGCTATGATATTTTCTGAATCCTGACTGAAATTCTTCTAAGATGTTGTTTTCTTCAAGAAAGGAATTTATTTGAACTGAAACTATCTTTTCAAGTACTTTACTAATGAATGGTAGGTTGGATATTGGACGATACTTTGCCATTTCATTACTATCCAAGTTAGGTTTTTTTAGTAATGGCTTTACAACTGCTGTTTTAAAGGCATCCGGGAAAATACCAGTCCTAAGGGAAGTGTTTATGATATCTAGCACAGGGCTTGAAACACTATTAAATACCCGTTTGAAGAAAGCTGTAGGTATAGGGTCAATGTCTGAGGTGGAGGAGTTACATTCTGAGACAGTTTTGCAGAGTACATCTAATGTGATGCATGTGAAACTTCTCATGGTTACATTGCACGGTTTGCCGCAATCAACTTTATTTCCATCATGAGTAATGCTGGCCCTGATCAAGGTTATTTTGTTGTTAAAGAATAGTGCAAGTTCTTCACACTTAACCGTTGATGACTGAGGAGGTGTAGGGGCAGTGTTGAGTAGTACATTAATAGTGGAAAAGAGGATTCTGGAGTTTCCAGCATTTTCTGTAATGATTTTAGAGAAGTAATCTTTCCTTGCTAAGCGGATGGTTTTATTATAAGCAGTTAAAGCATCTTTGTATATATCACAGCATATGGTGGTTTTTGTTTTTCTCCATTTTCGCTCCGCTGCACGACATTTCCTTTTTTCTTCGTTGACCGTATTATAGTTTAACCAGGGCGAGGCTCTAGTTTTCTTCTTTTTCGTTTTTAATGGGGCGACAGAATTTAATATAGATGACATTGCATCATTGAGATTTTCTACCATTTCATTTAGAGAGCTGTCATGATTGTGTGGTTCATGTAGTCTGATAAGATCAATGAACTTTGATTCAGCTTTGTCGTTTAGGAGCCTCTTTTTAACTATGATTTCTTTTTTTGTTTTAGTAAGGGTTATTTGAGTATCAAAAAATATACAGTGATGGTCGGAGAGAGGTAATTCAGTTATTGAGATATTTGTTATGCTTAGCCCAGTTGTTGTTATAACTAAGTCTAGTGTATTCCCAAGCCGGTGAGTTGCATTTGTTATATGCTGTATTAGGTCAAAGCTATCCAGTAGATTTTTTAGTTCCATAGTTTTGGAGTCTGTTTTCTTATTAAAATGGATGTTCAGGTCTCCATTTAGGACCACCTTATCATATCCAGTAACACATAGTGAGATCAGTTCAGAGAGCTCCTGTATAAATATTGGTGAGTGTCTAGGCGGGCGGTATATTGTGACAATAATAGTTGATTCTGTTTTTAGTTCAATGGCAAGATATTCCATAGACATGAACTCGCCTAGTTCTGTGATTCTAAACAAGAGTTTTGAGGAGAAGATTGCTGCAACTCCTCCGCCCCTTTTATTTTTTCTGGGTATTTGAAAAAAGTTATAGTCTGGTGGACAAGCTTCTATCATTATTGATGTAGCTGTGTCATTATTTAGCCATGTCTCTACTAGGCAGATGCAATCTAAGTTATTTTCTTTAATCAGATCATTTACTAAGAATGTTTTATTATTCAGTGATCTGACATTTAGGAAAGCTAATTTTATTTGTTGGACTTCTTTAGAGGAGGTCTGCTTTGGTTTGACCGTGATGGCCCTGAGGTTAATAGCAGGTAAACGCATTGGTGGCGTATATTTTTCACCATGCCATTGGCTAGTTATGATTACTTGTATGTTTTAAGAGATGGCATGGTAATTGTGCTATACTGTACCGTACTGACTGCACTGTGCTTTCGGGGACATTTGATCAGACGAGATGGCCTTGTGTGATATGGGGGGGGGGACGGGGACGGGACGTCTTGTGCTGTACTTCGTGGTGAGATTGTGTCCTTCATGACTATCTCTCGTGCTGGTATGAGCTTAATATTCTTGGAGGCCATCAAGGCATGACGCATGTTTGCTGATAGGAGCTTTGAACCTAAGCGATTTGGGAAGAAGCCATTTATTTGAAAACGTTCTGGGTTATTCCAGAAAACATTGAAGTTGTCAATGAATTTCAGGCCGTGTACGAGACATGCAGCCCCTAACCATGAATTAAAATGTAGGAGTCGACTGAATGCTTCCTGTCCTCTGCGAAAGCATGCAATTGGTCCACTGATGGACACATCAGTGTTTGTGTACACAGACTGATGTTTGTCTAGTGTGTTCATTAAACGTGTGAAATCGTCTTTCAAAGTCTCTGTGCCAGTCTTCTTTCGCAGGATGTCAAACGATCCAGAGTGAATGACAATTTTTGTTATTCCCGGTCTGATTAGTGTTGGAAGTTTTTCGGCTAGCTCTTTCACAGTTGTATTGTCTAGACAGATATTTTCTGTGTTTGCCATCTCCACATACCTTGTTGTGGAATCTCCAATCAGTATGCAGTCTATTTTCTGTGTGAGGTTAGCATTTTTCTTTCCAACAGTTTTGGGGCCGTTTGTTTTTGGGCTAGGCCTAGTCTGCCGGTTCTTTCCACAGTCCTGTGGCCTTGGTGAAGCCTCGTTAGCCTTCTCAATAGCCGGCATGTTAACGCTGGTCCCGTACCTTCGGCGTTGGCTACCGCGACGTTCTCGGTGCATGATAGTCTCTTCGCTGTTAGCCGTTCGCTCGGTCTGGGTCGTGTTTGCCAGCCGTGTCGCTAGTGGCTCTGTTTTCCTCGTCGTCTCGTCGTTAGCGTGTGCTTCGCTAGCATTAGCGTGAGCTCCGGCATGCCAGCTGTTTGCTTCGCTAGTGTTAGCGTGAGCTCCGGTATTCTTGCTATTAGCGTCGTTAGCGTGAGCTCCGTTACGCTCGCTGTTTTCTTCGTTAGCGTTGTTAGCTACGCTTCTATGTCTCTATGGGTGTTGATATGCGTGTTTCCGAGAGTAGGTTGAAACTATTTCCTGGCGGTACCGGGGGTGAGGTCCTGGATCGTTTATTTCTCCTTTTATCCTTGACGGTGATCCACTGCTTTGGTCTAGCTCCTTGGTTGTGCCAAGGACCGTCTTTTGGGTGGTGCTGTTCTGTAGCTACTAGCATAGGCCAGTTCTCAATCATGGTATTGTTTGCTATATTTGTAGTAGCTTCATAAATAGAGTCAATGAGTTGCTCATCCTGCTGTATTTGGTACAGGGTAGAAACCCGAGCCTCCAGCTCTACAATCCTCTTTCTCATCTCCAAGCAATTAGTACATTCTGTGGGAGAGCCGAGTCCCGGCATCTTCCTTTATTTCTTTTCAGGTTAGGCTAAGCTGAAGCTAAGCTAGGTACTTAGCTGGTGGTGGTGGTGATGATGATGATGGTGGTGGTGGTGGTGATGGTGGTGGTGGTGATGGTGGTGATGGTGGTGGTGATGGTGGTGGTGGTGGTGGTGATGGTGGGTCACTCACTTCACAACCGTGGTCTTTATGAAATATCATACAGGAGAGCTGTCTGTCGCTCTCTCCTAAACGGGGCAGCTTACGTCGCTCTCCCCTACACGGGGCAGTTCCGTTGCCCTGGAGCTGTGCTATTACTCACACGACCAAAACCACTGTCGTCTTCCGTCTCGTTAAAACTCAAAATGAAGTATAAAGTATTCTCGCCTTTCATAAATATCCTCGACTTCAGCAGTGCCCGACATAGTCCTTTGTGTGTAGCTGATAAGACGGAGACTTCTTCATCTCGCCGGTCCTCCCACGGAGAGATCTCGCTACTCGTCCTTTCGGTGAAGTACTGCGGTCATAAATCTAAATAAATAAATTCACAGTTCTGGAGGAGTACCATAGGAACTGGGAGTTAACATACAGAGTATTTAGAGTTGAAAGGGCTATAATAAATCATTAAGGTAGCGATAGGTAGAAAAACACGGAGCGACAGTGAAAAGCAGCTTGCATAGCAGAAGCAGGAAGTAAAGGTATATGTAGGTATGTGCACTATTAACAGTATTGCCAGCTGTATAGCATGTAATGTGGATTGGTATTTTGGTTCCACATTGGCAGGACCCAATATACAGCACAACGTTTGTGAATTTTACATGTGCCAAGCGGATTGACAATTTTCAGATAATCTATACATTTTATTCTGTACTGTACATAGATACACTGTGTTATCCCAACGGTCACAATAGTTGCCGTCAACATGTTTGCTCATTCTATGACCACACTATACAAATTTGAGTAATTCAGCCAGGATGTAAACGGCTCTGGTCATGTGCACTGCACATATTGAGACCCTTTATTATTTCAATATTTGCTGGAAATACATTGATACATCATTCAGTAACATTTTCAGAGCCTTATAACAAACATTATTACACTATTGTGACCAGAGGGATTAAATGTGTAATATACATTACATTGTATGTACATGTTATAACATGCATGTATTTATTTTCTATATATATTTTCTATATATATATATTTTCAATTTTAACATTGCCATAATGTTGGAGAGGGCAACACAATGTTTTTGTAAGATAAATAGATGTATACTCTTTGAATAGAAATAAATATAAAGAGTTTGAAGTTGTAACACAATGTTTTTGTAAGATAAATAGTTTCGATGAAGAACAAAACCTCCTAAATGCATACAAAAAAAGGGGAAAACTTCATATCTGCACTTTGCAAGGCACTAATACCTGGTCGGTATTGTTAACATATATAGTCCAAAAACAGTGTACGGTGTTTACAGTGTTATTGTACATTGCTAACATACAGATTATATATGTATACTCTTTTATACTCTTTGAATAGAATAAAATAAAAGAGTTGTTTGAAGTTGATATAATGTGCTTGTGTAGTTATTTTTCTGTTAACTTTTTTACATGGATTTTAAAACTGAACCTTAAGTTATAGTAACTGCAAATATTTGAGTTGATTAACTTAAACATTTTAGTTGATTAACTTAAAAGAAATGAGGCATGGGATGGCCTCAATGTCGTTGAGTTCTGTTAACTTAATCACATGGATTTAAGGTTGAACCTTAAGTCACAGTAACTGAACATATTTGAGTTGCCTCCACTTGAGAACCTTAAGTCACAGTAACTGAACATATTTGAACTGCCTTAACTGAGAACTGTAAGTCACAGTAACTGAACATATTTCAGTTGACACCACTTGAGAACCTTAAGTCACAGTAACTGAATATATTTGAATTGTCTTAACTGAGAACTGTAAGTCACAGTAACTGAACATATTTGAGTTGACACCACTTTAGAACCTTAAGTCACAGTAACTGAACATATTTGAACTGCCTTAACTGAGAACTGTAAGTCACAGTAACTGAACATATTTGAGTTGACACCACTTGAGAACCTTAAGTCACAGTAACTGAACATATTTGAACTGCCTTAACTGAGAACTGTAAGTCACAGTAACTGAACATATTTGAGTTGACACCACTTGAGAACCTTAAGTCACAGTAACTGAATATATTTGCATTGCCTTAACTGAGAACTGTAAGTCACAGTAACTGAACATATTTGAGTTGACACCACTTGAGAACCTTAAGTCACAGTAACTGAACATATTTGAACTGCCTTAACTGAGAACTGTAAGTCACAGTAACTGAACATATTTGAGTTGCCACCACTTGAGAACCTTAAGTCACAGTAACTGAATATATTTGAATTGCCTTAACTGAGAACTGTAAGTCACAGTAACTGAACATATTTGAGTTGACACCACTTGAGAACCTTAAGTCACAGTAACTGAATATATTTGAATTGTCTTAACTGAGAACTGTAAGTCACAGTAACTGAACATATTTGAGTTGACACCACTTGAGAACCTTAAGTCACAGTAACTGAATATATTTGAATTGCCTTAACTGAAAACTGTAAGTCACAGTAACTGAACATATTTGAGTTGACTCCACTTTGAGAACTGTAAGTCAGAGTAACTGACCATATTTGATTTGACTTAACTGAGAACCTTAAGTCACAGTAACAGACCATATTTGAGTTGCCTTAACTGAGAATTGTAAGTCTTAGCCAACTGAAAACATTTGAGTTTATCAACTTAAAAAAATTGAGGCATGGTATGGCCTCAATTTTTTTAAGTTCTGGAAACTTATTCGGGTTTACAGTGTAGGCATGGCTAGTTAAGCAAGACCCAGCCAAGAACAAGACATGGCAAGCCTAGTTAAGCAAGACCCAGCCAAGAATGAGACTAGGCAAGCCTAGTTAAGCAAGACCCAGCAAAGAATAAGACTAGGTAAGCTTAGTTAAGCAAGACCCAGCCAAGAACGTGCCTAGGCAAGCCTATTTAAGCAAGACCCAACCAAGAACGAGACTAGGCAAGCAATTATTATTATTTATTTTATATAATAATATATAATATAATAATATATTTTTATCATGTAAAAGTTTATATATAAAATCTGAAAATGGATTATGCAAAACAACTCCCAATGTAATATTTTCTTCCCCATCTTACCGCTGACAATCTCTTGGGTGGGATTTCCAAGAGTCTTGTCTGTAGTTTAGCTCCACTCTTCTCTCCAAGCTCCTCATAACGTTAGGTTATGACTATAACCAAGTTCTGTTAGTTAGGGGCGATGCTTGGCATCACTACTGCACTATCTCGCGTACGTGCACGCATACTGAATAAACCACAAATGTACCTCTAATACCAGTATTAGTCTGACCACACCCCTCATCAGCTTACCTTCATAAGCAGGTGTGTGGTCACCTGCTCTCCTCCTTCCCAAGCTTTCACCACAAGGTGAGGACAAGGGCTGCAGCGGCCGTCTGATGCCAAGCATCGCCCCTAACTAACAGAACTTGGTTATAGTCATAACCTAACGTTCTGTATCGTTAGTGGCTTAGCTTGGCATCACTACTGCACAAGGGAGGCCAAGCGGAGCCACTTGGCTGACAAATACACCCCGCTGACAGCCCCCCAAAACCATCAGAACAGGGAGGGCCGAGCCCCCCCGACCCCCCCTAATGGAGGGTAGCCCCCCTATTAGGGACGTCACGGGAGGGCGACGGACCCGACCGTGCGAAGAGGCACTCAAGCAACTCAACGCACAGGGTGAGCAGACCGTGGCTTGACCCCACGACTACACACACGCACAACCCGCATGCCACCCGGGAACGAACGGAGGAACAACCTCGTTACTGCCCCCAGAATCACGGGATCAAGGGCAAACCCAACCCCGTGGCAAGGCCGTAGCAGCGGAGCACGAAGGAAGACCCAGACCCACCAAAAGGACTGGACTCCCTAGAATGGGGGCCCGGAGAAGTCCATGATGCCAGCATCAAGACCCCACCAGGTGGGCACGTAGTGCCCCGCCCCCCACATCGCCAGCGTATTCGGACAAAGGCCCCTCAGTTACTGCACCTGGTATTCCCAGGCGGAACCAACCAGGCCAGAACCTGCCCAGCTTCCGAGATCGGACGAGATCGGGCGTGTTCAGGTCGGTATGGCCGTAAGCTGAGCGGGCCCCGTCCCCCCAATAGTACACCGCCTGGCACACTGACCCTGCAGAACAGGCAGTCAGCATGGCCGTAAGCACACAAAAAAGGTTAACCAACGGAAGCAGGCAGCGCACCGGGGAAAAACCAGGCAACAGGCTGTTAACCCTAGCCTGGAGACTGCGGACGAGACAGGCGCCAGAGGGGACAGCTGAACACAGCCGCCCCGGCGGAAGGAGCGTAAGCTGGCGGTGTTGCATGACCAAGCCTCCATTTAACAACCCCCACCCAGAGGGGTCGAGGCAGAGAAGGCTGACACGATTGGCAGACGTCATGAACGTGCAGGGGCACCCTCAAACGGTGAACCCGGGAGTTGACACTGCTCCAACACACCAGGGAATCAACCACCTCGGTGTTACCCAATGCGGTGGTTGTTCCTATAACCCCTCAAGAAAAAACTCCAAAACACACCTGCGGGTATACACCGGCTATACCGCAGTACAAGTGTTTCAGTTTCCAAAAAGGGTTAACCCAGGCCTACGGGTCGCAAACATCACTTCGGATCGGGCCTGGCGGTACGGGAAGCACAGGGTCACCAGAGGAGGTCAAAAAACCACCCCCACAGGCCCCTCTTCGCCATGCGTGAGAGAGGAGCAAAAAATAATGGAGAACCAGCCCCTAAGCACACCGTACCTGGTATTCCCCGGCGGTCTCCCAACCAAGTACTAACCAGGACCAACCTGTGTAGCGGCCGAGATCCGACGAGATCGAGCGCGTACAGAATGGCATGGCTGTAAGCCATGACGACAGTGCTGAGTAAAAACATACCCAACCAGGGTCTCCATAGCGCTTAACCCTGTGACACCCAGACCGACCTGGCATTTTTCCCCCTGAAAAAAGCCCAAGTCCCTCAGGGTACCAGAACAGCAGATCTGCATCCCCGGCGGACAACGGGTTCAACTGATCTGGACCAGCGTGACCAGAACCAGTCCTGTGCCCTAACCACGCCGACATGCCTACTCCAGGAGAAGGGCAGATATGCGTGTTGATCTTAACATGAAAAGAAGGCGCCACCCAGACGTTCGGACGAACCGCGCCTGGTGGCCCACCCCAAGGGCGTGAGACCCCACTACATATGTTCAGATCCATCCCGTCATCATCCCCCAGACATGAACGAGAATCCGTCGACAACCCACCCAGGTCATGGGATGTGGTCGTCGGAAGAGGAAAAACCCCCATCTCAGTTGCTTTATAAAAACGCTGTTTCAACCACAAGCAACCAAGGCGTGCCAGTCAAACGCCTGTTTACAGCGAGCTAGCACTATACGTGCATCGGGACACACCCCCATCAATGAACAGGCTATTTAGACCTGTCATTGAATCCCCAAGGCGCCCAGGGGAACGACAAGAGGGGTGTGACACTCCCTAACTCCAACACTTCTGGAATAGAAAGAAGGAAGCATCAACAGTATGTATCCCAGTCTACACAGCCGGGGTAAAAAATGTTCACATTTTTACATCCCACCACCCTCCCATAGGAAAGAGACGGGGATCCCCAGAGAGACTTCCCACGCGAGCTGTACAGATTGAAAAGAATATATTGCACCTTGAGCCATGTAAAAAACTGGTTTTAGGGCCTCCGGGGAAGAGGCACTGAACCCATACACACTCAATAAACGAATTGAATCAAATATACATACAATAGAAAAGGACCCTTCTAGAGGGTCCACTCACTTTGACAATCTGAGGAGGAAGGCTCTGTACTCTGATGGAGGCTTCCTCACATGGAAGAAGGAGTCCGAACTCACAGAAGGCCTGAATAGGCGCTTGGTGAGGAGGAGCCCTGACCACCCCCCCTGAAAACAGATCCATCACATGGACCTGAACAGCACACGGAAGTCCTACCAACAGAGACGCGCACGGTGACGTACTCTATGGCGGGGGAATTCCTGCGGTGCACACGCCCAATATACCAGGCCGTGGGACCAGGAACTCCCTCCCCCCCCCCCCCCCCCCCCCGTAACGTGCCGAACCGCCACGTGACGGGAACCTTGAAGGACAGGGGGTGTACCCCTGACCGACAGAACAATGGGGAGAGGAAAGGTTACCAGTTCACCCCTTTACGACCCCACACCCATGATACGACGTAACGACAAAAAGAGAATATGACACAGTCATAGTCAGCTCTATGAAGCGTTTCACAGCTCCACACAGCGCATGAGCTAACCTGCCATCTGATTTTTACTAAGGAAAAACACAGAATAGAGAGGGCTCTAAGAACCCCGGTCCAACATACACATGTGCTTCTGTGGCCAGTACAACCCAGTTGTAGGTCACATGACACACACAACCCATCATCACCTACAAAAAATGGCAAAAACACTCAACAGAGGAACGCCGTTTTTTTCACAATGAGAGAATACATCATTCTTGATTAGTATCGACCACAGGCCTTGCTAAGCACACATGACAGCAACCAAACCAATTTCCCTTTAGGAAATAAGTTTCTCCAGCAGATTTAGCACAACCTCAGCAATCAAGCTAAGAGTTACATCGTATCCCTACCACACAAAAGACACAATTAATGCACAACATGTCTGATAGGAGGTGATAAAGTCCCCAGGGAACCGGGGGGGAAAACACAATCCTCCTATTTTACCCTCAATACGGCCAGTTAAAACAGGAAAACCTGTTAATGTGTGAACTCACTGTTCATTGTCATTACAGTCTGAGAAAGAACATTCTTTTACTCACTTGTCACCAAGCATAGCTTCATAGGTTAGTTGCCTTAGTAGTGAGTACACGGTACACATAAACACCATGATGTTTCTCACACAACAACCAGATCAATACATCACGATCTGCACGGAGAAGCTAACTGCCAGTGACAAAAACAGCTCACACATAACCCGCAACGTATCCCAAATGCATTGCAACAACACACGTTTTGGGAAAAAACACCGTTATTCACAATACATTTAGCAAAGTAAAACCAGAAGACGTGTTATGAGGTCTGGCCAACCCCGTACCTACCCGGAACGCAGATCAGCGAAGTGCAGTCACAAGACACCGTAGAACACAGCCGTCCTGTGTTGTTCGATCCGGGCAGCGTCGCCGCTCCAACCAGTCGCTACAGTCCTCTTTGTTGACGCAATCCCCGTCCAGGCTCAGGGCAGGGTCGACGAACATCCCCTGTCAAGGATGACGTCGTGGTCAAGAGTGTAAAACATGTTAAAATCAAAGCACGTTCAACAGAATAGCATCAAGCTAACGGCTGCTCCAACCGTTCGGGTGCTATTGCTTCCGCTCGCGAGACGCCGATCTAACGACGCACGCGATCAGAAGCGAGCTCCCGGCGGCGCGCGAGAAGCTAAGCTACCCCGCGCCAGGCCACTGACCGGCTAACCGTAAGCTATGAACATGTAACAATGACATAACACTCACCCAGACAGGCCGCCGTTCTGAACCTCTCCTCACTTTTTAAGAGAAAAGAGAAAACAAGACGTCAACACCGCTTCACAACGGTGACATTACCACGTCCGGCGGAATCAGCACAGTACCAACTGGCCTGTATAGCTGACTTTGAACATGAATCTGCCGCTATCGCACATTACATGCACATATCCCCTCGTGAAGGAATACTCTCATTTGGATATGAAAGATGGGGTCTTAACACGGTGACAGAGAGAATCCACTCGTCCAGAACACACAGGGATCACCAGTGTCAATGGTCGCGGCCCACTAGTTAAAACTATAATGGTCTCCAGACCAAGGCCTTCTGTCGCCTAGGCGGCTAAACAAAGGACCCTAGCCTGGGGCCGGTTTCCATAAACTTTGTCAAGTAGCCCCCATAGCACTAACAGACAAGTGGAGCCCGCCAGCAAACACTACTCACCCAACCTGGAACGCACCGCTCCTCACAACAGCGGCATGTCCGACAGTTCAGCTGTGGCCTGACAGGTTTCACCCCAACAAACACAGCAAGGAACTGCAGTTGAGAAGCATGCAGCGGCGTGCTCCCAATACGAAAACCGGTGGAGGGTTTTTAGAATGATCATCATCTTCTAGACACTCCAGTACGAAGACAATATCGCCGTATTTTCTCGAAAATAGTGAGAGAGAAAATAAAGATATGATGTCAACGTATCCTTGTTTCCCAAGCTGTTCCTAATCCAATTTCTTCCATCATGGTGTCAAGTGTGGGGTTCTACCGAGGCACTTCTTCCTTGTGGTGAAAGCGAGAAGGAGGAGAGCAGGTGATTACACACCTGCTTATGAAGGTAAGCTGATGAGGGGTGTGGTCAGACTAATACTGGTATTAGAGGTACATTTGTGGTTTATTCAGTACGCATGCACGTACGCGAGATAGTGCAGTAGTGATGCCAAGCTAAGCCACTAACGATACAGAACCTTGGATTACAAACCAGTCAGTGTCCTTTTTCTGAAACTGAGAGAACCGTCATATTTTTTTATTTGTTTATTAAAAAAGATCCCCATTAGCTGATGCCAATGGCACCAGCTAGTCTTCCTGGGGTCCGAAGTCCCACATATCAATATATACACATACAAATATACATACACACGCACACATATATACACTACATGTATACACATACACACCAGTGTTTCCCTTATATGCATTCAGCAGCGGTGCAACAGGCTGCAGGGAGACCATCTGGCCACTTGTATGCGTATCAGCATCAATGGGCCCACTACCAGTGAATTCCCCTACCAAAGAGCCCGGGAGCTTTTCTTTCAAAAGCCCAGGAAAATGAAATGCTCTAAGGCAGAATGTAGCCTATGCCGCAGAGACTTCTTAGGTGTAACGTGCTGTTGTAGTGTTATGATTTGTGTATGTTAGACAGTTAGTATGTTCTATGTATCTATGTTTTCTATTTATATTATCTATTAAATCATCTATGTGCAATAAATAGTATACATTTTCTTAAGTGTTGAGGCATGTCATTAATCTTGACATTTACCCTGATTACAACTACACAGCAAAAAATTGTAATCTTATCAAGTGAAAATATCTTGTATTTGGTACAATAAGTCCAATATTGAGTAGAATTATCTTGAATTATCTTATCCCACTAGCAGATAATTTAGCTTTCTTTCTGATTTTGGTCAATGTAATCTTGTTTTAAGAAAAAAATATTAACATAGTTGTAACTGAGGGGTACAATTCCCTGACTGTATTGAAGAGTATGGTATATTAAACCACTACTAGTTATGTACTTTAATTACTGGCCATACAGTACATGAATATATATGGTGAACACCCACACAAGAATACGGCAATGACACATAAAGTACTATTTAGAGGGTATTTATTATTATCAAAGCAACGTTAGGTTACAGATTGAGAATTATGCTTGCGCTTGTATGGCGAAGAACACACGTAAAGTAAGTCAAGAGCGTAAGTCAATGAGAATAGTATGAATACTAAGATGGGTCTAAACTGACGCCACCTGTGGTATAGCAATTACATAGGGCACACTAGTACCAGCTGGAGACACTGGGGGGTTCCCTCCGGGTGTAAGGCCGGCCGGGTAGAGGAATGTTCGGGTACAAAGTCAGGGTCAACGAGGAATAACGAGGTTCCAGATACAGGAGCCAGTGCAGTACTCCCTTGATCAGTAGACAAAGCAACAGCTATAATCCAGTATGCTCGACAGCATGGAAGACAGCTAGCCAGCCTATTCCTAGAGGCGGGCTCGAGTGATGATCCTCACGGGGGGTAGATCCCAAACGATAGTGGGGTCGACGGTTCTCTGCTCCAGCAGTCACGGTACCAAAGCAATATAATCCATCCAGAAAAGGTTCTGCAGTCGCCGGTGTAGGTTCTCCGGTGTACATATCCAACGGTTCTCGTCTAGGACTCCTCGGGTGGGGGCACGAGTTTAGGCCGCCCAGCCTGGATAAGTGCACTAGCTATATACACGACGAACCGGTGGTAATGCTGGTCACTGAAGAACGGTAGCCGCACGATACACTATAAATGATAGACTATTACTTCACATTAGAATAAGTCGAACTCAACGGTACTGCGTTAAACTCTGACACTTTAGCAATCTATTCGCACGCGGTTCTCAAGGCTCTATTCAGAGGCAAAGTTGCTCACTTCACTGCACGTTGTCTCGTGGTGAAGGCATCAAGGTTTAGAAGACAAGTGCTAAGTGCTGCTGTTTCCACCTGCGCCGTATTTATACGTAAGGTGAATTATCTAGTGCCAACCTCAGTTCTGTCTCGTATTACTGCGCAAACCCTGGGCATGTTGAGACATGCCTGGGGTTGCCTTTGAACTTGCCGTTGGGGGTATGGTCGTTGGCGCCTAGGGGTCGCTGTCCAATAGGAGAGCGAATATTATGGTCTGGTTTGTACCCAGGTAAAGGGATATTCCGTGTATATATACAAATAATATACAAGGGATATCAAACAATAAATATATATATTCGGTTTAATCTGACCCTTTGTAACAGCCGCCTCCTAATTAGTCTGCACCTAATTAGATAAACTGTCTTGCGTTGCTGGTAGGGTTAGCTTGCCTAGTGCAGCTTTCAATACACAGTAGCAGGAGTTGGTTGGGCTTGACGTGCCGAGACAGCTTGTACACAACCCTCAGCCTGTCTGGCCTCACGTGGTATGAGGCTGCAATCCATCACCTGGAAGACAATAGGCGTGGGAAGAGGACTAACAAGCCAACTCCAAAAGCCCTCCAGGGGGTTGGGCGAGGGGCTAACATCCCCACCCTGTAAAACACTATATTGTTACAGAAACGCCAACAAGAGAAAAACAAGACATCAACACCTTGGCCCAGGGAAGAGAAGGGTCTTCGATAAGAAGGTCTATGACACCATGTGGTGAAAGCCAGAAGTCTCTGGAAGCCACACGGCCGATCACCCTTCTTTCGTCCAGGGCTGCCCATATCGGTACGTGGAACGTGAGAACCATGTATGAGATGGGTAAGACATTTCAAGTAGCAGCAGTGATGAGGAACTATAATCTCACGCTGCTCGGAATAAGTGAGACAAGATGGACACAGTCCGGACAGAAACGACTGGCCTCAGGAGAGTTACTGCTGTACTCCGGACACGAAGAGGACAATGCCTCCCACACCCAAGGAGTAGCACTGATGCTATCTAAAACAGCACAGACGGCGCTCATAGGATGGGAAGCCCATGGTCCAAGGATCATCACCGCATCCTTTCGAACCAAGAAGAAGAGGATCAATATGAACATCATACAGTGCTACGCTCCTACCAATGACAGCGAGGAAGCAGACAAAGACCAGTTCTACAACAGACTGCAGTCCATTATAGAAAAGCACCCAGAGAGAGACATCACAATCCTGATGGGAGACCTTAATGCCAAGATCGGAAGTGACAACAGGGGGTACGAAGATATAATGGGAAGACACGGATTGGGGGCCATGAATGAAAATGGGGAGAGGCTGGCGGACCTGTGCGCTATGAACAACTTGGTCATTGGCGGCAGTGTTTTTCCCCATAAGAACATCCACAAGGCCACTTGGGTATCGCCAGACCACATAACCGAGAACCAGATTGACCATGTCTGTATCAGCAAGAAATTCAGGAGGTCCATGCAGGATATAAGAGTAAAGAGAGGAGCAGATGTGGCTTCAGACCACCACCTTGTCGTAGCCAGCCTGAAGCTGAAGCTGAGAAAGAACTGGATGTCGGCACATACAACACGACACAGGTACAACACAGCTTCCTTGAGAGACACCAGTAAGCTGGAAGAGTTCAGAGTAACACTCAGCAACAAGTTCCAAGTTTTACAGGAGCTGTTGGAAGAGGACGAGTGCACCCTGGAGAACAGTTGGAAGGAGATAAAAGAGGCAGTAACGTCTACCTGCCAGGAAGTTCTTGGCCCCAAGAAGCACCAGCACAAGGAGTGGATCTCAGGGGACAGTCTGCGAAAGATCCAAGAGAGGAGGGAGAAGAAGGCGGCAGTGAACAACAGCCGGACAAGAGCAGAGAAGGCCAAGGCACAAGAAAGGTATGCAGAAGGAAACAAGCTAGTAAAGAAGAGCATCAGAGCAGACAAGCGAAGGTATATGGATGACCTGGCAACAGAGGCAGAGCAAGCAGCAAGAGAGGGGAATATGAGAGAACTGTACAACATCACCAAGAAGCTGGCAGGAAAGTACAGCAAACCAGAACGACCTGTGAAGGACAAAGAGGGAAGACCGATAACAACGGGAGAGGAGCAACAAAAGAACAGATGGATGGAGTATTTTGAAGAACTTCTAAACCGGCCAGCACCACAGAACCCACCAGACATCGCACAGGCTGACACAGACCTACCCATAGCCTGCAACGCACCAACCAGGGAAGAAATTGGGAAGGCTATCAAGCAGCTGAGGAACGGAAAGGCTGCAGGACCAGACAACATCCCTGCGGAGGCACTGAAGTCAGATATAGAAACCACGGTGAAGATGCTCCACCCACTCTTCATGAAGATATGGGAGGAAGAAGACGTGCCAGGAGATTGGAAAGAGGGCTATCTCATCAAGATCCCAAAGAAAGGCGACCTTAGCAATTGCGCAAATTACAGAGGGATCACACTGCTATCAGTGCCAGGGAAAGTTTTTAACAGAGTAATCTTGAACAGGATGAAGGACCTCATCGATGGACAACTCCGCGATGAGCAAGCTGGTTTCCGCAAGGACCGATCCTGCACAGACCAAATTGCAGTGCTGCGCATCATCGTGGAGCAGTCGATAGAGTGGAACTCGCCCCTGTACATACATTTTGTGGACTATGAGAAAGCCTTTGACAGCCTAGACAGAGAGACCCTCTGGAAGCTTCTCCGACATTACGGGGTGCCGACCAAGATTGTTTCCATCATCAGGAACTCCTATGAGGGACTGACATGCAAGGTGGTCCACGGAGGGCAGCTCACAGAGGCATTCCAAATGAAGACCGGGGTCAGACAAGGTTGTCTGCTCTCGCCCTTCCTCTTCCTGCTGGCCATTGACTGGATAATGAAGACCTCCACAGCACAGAGAAGGTACGGGATTCAGTGGACACCTTGGACGCAACTTGACGACTTGGACTATGCTGACGATTTGGCACTACTGTCGCACACCCAACAACAGATGCAGGAGAAGACCAACAACGTGGCATCCACTTCCGCGCAAGTGGGACTCAACATCCACAAAGGCAAGACTAAGATCCTCAAGACCAATGCAGCAAACAACACCAACACAATCATGCTGGATGGCGAGGCTTTGGAAGAAGTTGAAGCCTTTACCTACCTTGGCAGTGTTATTGACAAGCAGGGCGGCACAGATGCTGACATTAGAGCACGAATAAGGAAAGCACGTACAGCATTCGTGCAATTACGGAACATCTGGAGCTCAAAAGAACTGACTTCCAACACCAAAGTCAGATTCTTTAACACCAACGTCAAGGCAGTCCTATTATATGGAGCAGAGACGTGGAGAACTACAGCTGCAACCATCAGGAAAGTGCAGGTCTTCATTAACAGCTGCCTGCGGAAGATCATCAACATCCGATGGCCAGACACCATCAGCAACTGCGAACTCTGGCAGAGAACAAACCAGCTGCCAGCAGAAGAAGAAATTAAGAAACGCAGATGGCGCTGGATAGGCCACACCCTGCGAAAGCCCGCAAGTACCATCACCAGACAAGCCCTAACATGGAACCCGCAGGGCAAGCGGAAAAGGGGCCGCCCGAGAAACACCTGGCGCAGAGACCTGGAGGCAGACACCAAGACCATGAAGATGACCTGGAACCAACTGGAGAGAACAGCTCAAGACAGAGATGCTTGGAGATCACTTGTTGACGGCCTATGCCCCAGAAGGGGTAGCAGGCGTAAGTAAGTAAGTAATTAGATAAAGCAAAGACAGATTAATCGTCTTGTCAACTACTCAATGTCTGTTGTGGGGGAGTAGGGCAATTTACAAAGTCAGTGGGTCATGATCGTCATCAAGGGAGTCAGGGAGCCTTGGCAACTCTATCAGCCTCGCCACGGGTCGGGTGTATGTCCGTCCCTGGACAAGAACTTCTGCCGATCTGACCTTTCCGTCGGCACCAGTGATCACTTTGCTTACGCGGCCGGCCGGCCACATAGCTCGGGGTAGTGACTGGTCCACGATCATGACGACTGTGTCCTCCGTCAAGTTGTCTCTATCTTTTACCCATTTCTGGCGGGTTTGTAGAGACGGTAGGTAGTGGAGGAGGAAACTGTTCCAAAACTTGTCAGCCAATACTTGACTGTACCTCCACATTCTTCGGCAGTTCGCTTCTTCAGGTCTGTACACCGTCTGTGGGAGCGCGGGGTCCAGCCGCCCCATCAAGAGAGTGTTGGGGGTGACTGGGTCGACATCTGCTACATCACTTGAGACGTAACCGAGGGGCTTTGAGTTCAATACTCCCTCGATCTCGGTGAGGACTGTCGTGAGGACTTCTTCAGCCACGGTCTGGGCCCCAAGCACGGCGTACAGGGCTGTCTTTATTGAACGTACTTCTCGTTCCCAGGTTCCCCCGAAGTGAGGGGCGTTCGGGGGGTTAAACTGGAAGTCGATCTGAGAGGGAGCGAGGTGGGTCTTAAGTTCTGGGCCCATGGCTTGGAAGCTCTCTCTCAGCTCTCTTTCTCCGCCTTTGAAGTTTGTCCCGTGATCAGACAATAATATAGACGGTTTTCCTTTTCGCGCTGTGAATCTCCGGAAGGCCATGAGGAATGAGTCCGTACTCATGGTCGGAAGGAGTTCTATGTGTATTGCTCGGGTGGTCATGCATTTGAATACAATGCCCCACCTCTTCTCCGTCCCTCTTCCTTTCTTCACGTAAAGCGGACCGAAGCAGTCCATGCCGGTGGAGTGGAAGGGCTTGTCGCCAAGTCGGAGGCGACAGGGAGGCAGGTCAGCCATCCTGGGTATACTGGGCTGTGCTCGCCACTTGCGACAGTCTAGACAGGTCCGCTGGAAGCGTCGTACTGCTTCTCTTCCTTGCAGTATCCAATAGCGACGTCGGATCTCAGCGAAGACTCTCTCTGCCCCAGCGCGGTGCACATCCTCGTCGTATTTCTTTATGATGAGCTCGGTGACCTTGTGTCGGCTGTTGAGGACTATAGGGAACTTGACGTCATCCGTTAAGTCCGGGGCCCGTCTCAGACGACCACCCACTCTGATGAGGTCATGGGCGTCGCGCTCAGGGGCCAAGTGGAGCAGTCTGCTGTCTGACGGGACTGGCTTTGATCCCTGCAGACAGTCTAGCTCGTCGGGGAACGAGTCTCTTTGGGCTCGCTGTAGCAGAAGGAGTTCTGCTTCTTCGTAGTTAGCTGCATTAATGTCAGTAGTGGAGGGAACCTCAGGGTGGTGCCACAGGAATGTCTTTAACTGCGCACTCTCAAGGGTGGGGCAGTCGTCTATGTTAGGGTCGGTGGGGACTGGTGTGTGTGCGTCAACCCACAGAACATAGATTTCTTGATCTCTGCCTCCTCTTGACTAGCCTCCCGTGGGGTGGGGTTAGGCCACTCTTCTTCCGGGAGCTTGAGGAACTCAGGACCGTCACTGTAGATATTGTGACGTGTGAGGTCATCTAGGGACATCCCCCGTGTGATGACATCTGCTGGGTTCTGTTTCATGTCCACGTACCTCCAGCATGCTGATTCTGTTAAGTCTTGGATCTCTGTGATTCTGACTCCCACGAAGACCTTGTATCTACACGAATCGGACTGGATCCATGTGAGTACGGTCATGGAGTCTGACCACAGGATTGTTCTTTGCACCGGGATGGTGAGTTCACGTTGGATTAACGTGGCGAGTTGCGCGCCTACCAGGGCTGCGCAGAGCTCTAGACGCGGGATCGATTGTTGCTTGCGGGGGGCTATCCTTGAGCGAGCCAGGATGAAGGCTGTGTGTATTTCTCCTCCCTCCTCTCGGGCCCGCAAGTAAGCCACCGAGCCGTAGGCTACTTTTGAGGCGTCGCTGAAGACGTGCAGGTTCATCTGGCACGTCTCCAGCCGCACTGTGGGTGGGAAGTAGCTGCGGCGTATGTTCACATTTGGGAGCGAGTTGAGTTATTTCTCCCACTCTCTCCAGGTGGAAGCGAGGTGGTCGGGTATGGGGTCGTCCCAGCCCTGTTCCTTGTCCCACAGCTCTCGTACAATCATTTTCGCTCTGGTGGTGTAAGGTAGGATACATCCCAGCGGGTCATATTGTCTTGCGAGTGTTCTGTATACACTCCGTCTGGTGGTCGGTAGAGCGGTCGACCTTCCCTGCTCCGTGGTCAGGGGTGTGTATCTGTAATGGAGCGAGTCTGTTTTGAAGCGCCAGACTAGTCCTAATGTCATTTCTTGGGCTTCACCTGGGATGGTCGCCATCCAGGTCTCGCTGCTTGCTGCCTTTGTCTCTGGGGAGAGGCTGCGAAGTACTTGAGGGTCGCTGCTGGCCCACTGCCGGAGATCAAAGCCGCCTTTGATCAGGGAGGCGCGGAGCTTGAGTAGGAGGGCTTCGGCTTCTTCTGGCGTCGAGACGCTTTGCAGACAGTTGTCCATGTAGAAACTCCTCTCTACACTTTGTCTGACCTCCTCGTCAGCTGCTGGGTCCTCTGCGACATGTTTTTGCAGTGCGAACGTAGCACAGCATGGGCTGCATGTGGTTCCGAAAGGGAGGACCTCCCATTGGTAGATGGATGGTTGCTCATCCCCGATCCTCTCTCTCCATAAGAACCGCAGCAGGGGCTTGTCCTCTTCCACTAGTCGCACCTGCAGGAACATCCCTTTGATGTCGCCGCTGATGGCCACCTTGTCTTGGCGGAAACGTAGTAACACGCCTAGTAGAGAGGGGCCGAGTGTTGGGCCGGGCAAGAGTTCTTTATTCAGATTCTGTAGTCCGATCTGGTAGCTGCAGTTGAACACAATACGATCCTTGCCGTTGTGGTGGACCTTGTGGTGGGGCACGTACCATGATTCGGTCGTCTGGTCGGCCTCTTGAATGTCAATTTTCTTTATGTGTCCCGCTGTGATTAGCTTGTCAATCTCAGCGCGGTACACAGTGGCTTGAGTGGGGTCTTTGGCTAGACGCCGCTCGGTGTTCAGTAGATATCGCTCCGTCGCTTCTTTTGAGGCGTGGAAGGTGGGTGTTGTGAAGGATCAGATTAAACCGAATATATATATTTATTTATGGATATATATTTAATAGTATTTGTATATCGTTTGATATCCCCTGTATATTCCTTGTACAATATGCACTGAATATCCCTTTAGTCTACTAAACAGCCCATAATAGTTTCATTCTACCATTGGACGAGAACCTGGCGCCAGCAGCCATACCCCTAGGTTCAAGTTCAATCGTGCCGACCAACATGTCGTGGCAAGCCCGGTTCCGCGTAGGAATACGTCTGGCGAAATACGAATGGTACTATTTGTTCACAGCGCATATATATATGGCGCAAGTAAAGTAGAACTTTCTTTTAGTCCATTAGTTCTTTACCCTCCAACCGAGTAACAGACGCGAAGCCTCACCCACGACGCACGTGTGGTGCAGTAAGGCCTACTTGGCCTCAGAATAGGCATTGAGATATCGTGTGGATTAATAGTTGAATTGTCATAGTTTGGCACTATACCGTCGAGTTGGACGTATTTCTATTAAGCTAATAATAGTCTATTATGTATGGTGCATCGTTCGGTTAGAGTTATAAAGTGAGCAGCACCCCCATCGTTCCTGACGTTATCTGGAGTCTTAACCAGGCTGGGCAGACCACTTGTGGTGCTTGCATCCGAGGAGCTCCGGGCCAGGACGAGTGGACCTGTACATTGGATTACTTTACCCGGACGACGGCGAGCCTTCCACGGCTTGGATTATCTACATGCTTTGGGTGCTTTGATTATTCCATGGATAACGGCCAACACTGCTGAGTGTTGGAACTACCCCCCGGAGAGGAGTCCAGGTGAGACGGCGCTCTACACGTCTCTCCGTTGTGGACCGGCAGCTACCGTCCACCAGAGGGTCCAGCTGTATTCATCTGCGGACCGAGGTTCTGTGGGCATCGTGTTCAGGACTCTGAATTCTCCCAAGAAATCGTCGGCCAGATGGGATACCGCCAGCGGCTCTTCTAACCCCCCCTCCTACTGTCTTACAACCAGCGGGACCCCCCCCCCCCCTTAGTGTATCCAGCTATAATCATTTAAGTACCATCGCTATAGTTCCCTAAAGAACCGGGTTGTATACTTACTCCCTGCATAACCAGAGATTGGACATTCAATGTTGATTTACCTACGAATACTCATTTGCCATACAAGTGCATTTCAAATCATAAATGTCATCAAGTGAACGTTGTATATACCCTTTGCTATATAAAATATTCGATTTGTACATTTGTGTGGACTTCGTTTCATCAGGTGGGAAAGTGTTCATCATATCTATATCATGTACTGGATGGCCAGAAGTTAAAGTACAAGAGGTAGTGGTTTAATAATACCATACTTATCAATACAGTCAGGGAATTGTACCCCTCAGTTACAATTGGTCCTTCGAGCCGGAGGGTAACTAGTGTAATATTAATATAGTTTTATTAATATTGAAATGGCCTATGATGAACACTCCACGAAACGGTCCTCCTAACGTAGAACGCCCACGGCCCAGACGACAGACACCTCAGTACTTAGAGGATTACGCTGTCAGTCAACTACCTAGCCTTCGACAAACGGTAAACGCGGTAAAAGTAGAAAGTAAAATTATGTCTGACCTTAACGACCAGGTTTCCCCGACCACAGAGGCCCTAGTAGGTTCTAATGTAACTGACCAAGCTCACGGTGGGGACCAGGAGGGAGCTGACATGCCTTTACCCCCCGCCAATACCGAAGAAGTAGTCCCCGACCAGCCCCGGGAGGAAGACAACCCTACAGAGAGAGAACTCTGCACGGAAGAAGAGGAGGAGAGCGCCGAGGAAATAGAGCTCCAGGACTCCCCAACGAGTACACCCAGGAGCGGCTCACCCAGGAGCGGCTCACCTCCACAACCGCCTTCCCCCAGCGAAGCGGAGAGGATGCTACAACAGGCGTTCCTCGTCAGCCTGACAGCCTCTACCGAACGCGATCGACTTCAGGGTGAACGCGATCGACTTCAGGGTGAACGCGATCGACTTCGGGGTGAACGCGATCGACTCCGGGCACAGATGCTTAGCGAGCGCGAACAACTCCAAGCGCAACGACGGAGCGAAGAAGAGCGCAGACGCCTGGAGATGAGACGCCTTCAGACGGAAGAGAATATGGCAAGAGACCGGGCCGACGCCCAGCGCGCCGCTGCCGGTGCCCAAAGAGAAGCAGATCTCATCCAGCGCCAAACCGAGCGCGACAGACTACAGGGCGAGCGCGACAGACTACAAGCCGAGCGCGACAAGTTACGGGCGCGGCTAATGAAGCGGCTGATCCCCAGGGCAACACCCTCTCCCTCCGCCAGGGGTTCAAGGAACTCGTCGAGACAACAGTCAAGGGCAGCGCCTCCTAACCGAGCAAGCGACCCTGAACTTGACCAACAGACCAAGCCTATACCCCCCGCAGACCCCCTTCCCCGACCGGTCCAAGCGAGACCCAGCTACAAGGAAGGAGCGGCATACACTGCGGAGAAGCTAAATAAACGACTACAGGATCTAGAGGACCTGATAGAAGAAGAAGAGGGAGAGGAGGAGAACCAAGCCCGACGACAGCACAGTACTCCACCGGACCAGGAGGTCCAGTACAGCCCAGGCTATACCCCGCGGCGCTGCGCTACAGACCCCCGACTCTATTCACGGGTGAACATGACGCACGACCAGCCCCGAGGAATAGCACCTGGACCAGCGGGCCATGGTACCCTGCCGGTACCAGCCCACAGAGAGGCGCAAGAGGAGACTCGCCTAGGAGGCCTCTCCCCCAACGCTCGCCGATGTATCAGCCATCCACGGCGTCATACATTGCCACACCGACCACCAGACGGAGTGTGTACAGAACACTCGCCAGACAATATGACCCGTTGGGATGTATTCTACCCTACACCACCAGGGCAAAGATGATTGTACGAGCACTATGGGACAAGGACCAGGGCTGGGACGACCCCATACCCGCACACCTTGCCTCAACATGGAGAGAGTGGGAGACGGAACTCCGCTCACTCCCAGGCGTCAATATACGCCGCAGCTACTTCCCATCCACAGTGAGGCCAGAGACATGCAAGATGGATCTACACGTCTTCAGTGACGCCTCCGAAGTAGCCTATGGATCGGTGGCCTACTTGCGTGCCCAAGAGAAGGGAGGAGAGATACACACCGCTTTCATCCTGGCTCGCTCAAGAATAGCCCCACGAAAGCAACAATCTATCCCGCGTCTAGAGCTCTGCGCAGCCCTAGCAGGAGCGCATCTAGCCACGTTAATCCAACGTGAACTCACCATTCCGGTGCACAGAACAATCTTGTGGTCAGATTCCACGACAGTACTCACATGGATCAAGTCTGATTCATGCAGATACAAAGTCTTCGTGGGAGTCAGAGTCACCGAGATTCAAGAGTCAACAGAAGCAGCGAGCTGGCGGTATGTGGACACCAAACACAACCCAGCTGACGTCATCACCCGGGGAATGTCTCTGGATGACCTCACCCGTCGCAACATCTACAGTGACGGACCAGAATTCCTCAAGCTCCCGGAAGAAGAGTGGCCTACGCCCACCCCACGGGAAGCAAGTAACGAGGAGGCTGAGAACAAGAAACCTATGTTCTGTGGACTGAGCACAGTCGCCTCCACAGACCCCAACATAGATGACTGCATTACCCTAGAGAGTGCGCAGCAAAAGACATTCCTGTGGCACCACCCAGAGATTCAGTCCACCACTGACATTTCAGCAGCTGACTACGAAGAAGCAGAACTTCTTCTACTACAACGAGCCCAGAGAGACTCGTTCCCCGATGAGCTAGACTGTCTACAGGGAGGAAAGCCCGTCCCATCAGACAGCAGACTGCTCCACCTGGCACCCGAGAGTGACGCCCATAATCTCATCAGAGTGGGTGGTCGCCTGCGGAGAGCCCCCGATCTACCGGATGACATTAAGTACCCGATAGTCTTGAACAGCCGACACAAGGTCACAGAGCTGATCATAAAGAAATACGACGAGGATGTACACCACGCAGGAGCAGAGAGAGTCTTCGCGGAGATCAGACGTCGCTATTGGATACTTCAAGGAAGAGAAGCGGTGCGACGCTTCCAGCGAACCTGTCTAGACTGCCGAAAGTGGCGCGCGCAGCCCAGCATACCACGGATGGCTGACTTACCCCCCTGTCGCCTCCGACTCGGCGACAAGCCATTCCACTCCACAGGCATGGACTGTTTTGGCCCGTTGTATATAAAGAGAGGAAGAGGAACCGAGAAGCGGTGGGGTATTGTATTCAAATGCATGACCACCAGAGCGATACATATCGAACTCCTTCCGACCATGAGCACAGACTCATTCCTTATGGCCTTCCGAAGATTCACATCACGGAAAGGAAAACCGTCTACATTGTTGTCTGATCACGGGACAAACTTCAAAGGCGGAGAAAGAGAGCTGAGAGAGAGCTTCCAAGCTATGGGCCCAGAACTTAAGACCCACCTAGCTCCATCCCAGATTGACTTGCAGTTTAATCCCCCCAACACACTCTTAATGGGGCGGCTGGACCCCGCGCTACCCCAGACAATGTACAGGCCTGAAGAAGCGAACGGCCGAAGAATGTGGAGGTACAGTCAAGTACTAGCTGACAAGTTTTGGAGCAGCTTCCTACTCCACTACCTACCGTCTCTACAGACCTGCCAGAAGTGGGTAAAAGAGAGAGACAATTTGACAGAAGGAACAGTCGTCATGATTATCGACCAGTCACTACCCAGAGCTATGTGGCCGGCTGGCCGCGTAAGCAAAGTGATCACCGGTGCCGATGGCAAGGTCCGAGCAGCTGAAGTACTCGTCCAAGGGCGAACTTACACACGACCCGTGGCGAGGCTAATAGAACTGCCCCGACTCCCAGATACTATCGATGACGACCATGACCCCATGACTTTGTGAGTTGACTGACCCTTACAGCGGACCTTGAGTGGTAGACAGTGCGGTTAATCTGTCTCTGCTTAGCTAATTAGGTGGGACTAATTAGGGGGCGGCTGTTGTGAAGGATCAGATTAAACCGAATATATATATTTATTTATGGATATATATTTAATAGTATTTGTATATCGTTTGATATCCCCTTTATATTCCTTGTACAATATGCACTGAATATCCCTTTAGTCTACTAAACAGCCCATAATAGTTTCATTCTACCATTGGACGAGAACCTGGCGCCAGCAGCCATACCCTAGGTTCAAGTTCAATCGTGCCGACCAACATGTCGTGGCAAGCCCGGTTCCGCGTAGGAATACGTCTGGCGAAATACGAATGGTACTATTTGTTCACAGCGCATATATATATGGCGCAAGTAAAGTAGAACTTTCTTTTAGTCCATTAGTTCTTTACCCTCCAACCGAGTAACAGACGCGAAGCCTCACCCACGATGCACGTGTGGTGCAGAAAGGCCTACTTGGCCTCAGAATAGGCATTGAGATATCGTGTGGATTAATAGTTGAATTGTCATAGTTTGGCACTATACCGTCGAGTTGGACGTATTTCTATTAAGCTAATAATAGTCTATTATGTATGGTGCATCGTTCGGTTAGAGTTATAAAGTGAGCAGCACCCCCATCGTTCCTGACGTTATCTGGAGTCTTAACCAGGCTGGGCAGACCACTTGTGGTGCTTGCATCCGAGGAGCTCCGGGCCAGGACGAGTGGACCTGTACATTGGATTACTTTACCCGGACGACGGCGAGCCTTCCATGGCTTGGATTATCTACATGCTTTGGGTGCTTTGATTATTCCATGGATAACGGCCAACACTGCTGAGTGTTGGAACTACCCCCCGGAGAGGAGTCCAGGTGAGACGGCGCTCTACACCAGTGAGGTCGCCTCACGTCTCTCCGTTGTGGACCGGCAGCTACCGTCCACCAGAGGGTCCAGCTGTATTCATCTGCGGACCGAGGTTCTGTGGGCATCGTGTTCAGGACTCTGAATTCTCCCAAGAAATCGTCGGCCAGATGGGATACCGCCAGCGGCTCTTCTAACCCCCCCTCCTACTGTCTTACAACCAGCGGGACCCCCCCCCCCCCTTAGTGTATCCAGCTATAATCATTTAAGTACCATCGCTATAGTTCCCTAAAGAACCGGGTTGTATACTTACTCCCTGCGTAACCAGAGATTGGACATTCAATGTTGATTTACCTACGAATACTCATTTGCCATACAAGTGCATTTCAAATCATAAATGTCATCAAGTGAACGTTGTATATACCCTTTGCTATATAAAATATTCGATTTGTACATTTGTGTGGACTTCGTTTCATCAGGTGGGAAAGTGTTCATCATATCTATATCATGTACTGGATGGCCAGAAGTTAAAGTACAAGAGGTAGTGGTTTAATAATACCATACTTAGCAATACAGTCAGGGAATTGTACCCCTCAGTTACAGTGGGCATACCTTCTCGCCTCAAGAGTGGAGTTGCGTATCTCATCACTCCATTGACCTCGACTCTCTTTGTCCTCTGCTCGAGGAGGGTTATGGCATAAGTGTCTTCCTTTGATCGAACAAGTTTCTTTTCATTCTTAAAGGGCATTGCGTCTAATGTCCATAGCCTCTCGACGTGCTGTAAGAGGGTGGTGTCTTCTTCTTTTATTCTTGAGTGGAGGCAGCGAGTGGCTGCTGGTCGGTTGGGAGACCTGGAGAGGGGGCCTTGTAGTGTCCATCCTAGGCGGGTCTCGACTGCTGCTGGACAGCCTCTGGGCCCGATGTGGACCCGGTCCGTTGGGACAATGAGGTGAGCAGGGTCGGGGTGGCGCCGTCGATGAGCGGTATAGGTAGTTGACGTAGGTGCACGTATTTTTCCATCAGCTTGGGGATGGGGTAGGTGTACTGTGACAGGCCTATGTCTTGGCTGGTGAAGGCGTTAGTAATCCTATACTGCTTCTCGGGCTGCCCCACTGCTGCTATCGTGAAGGAGACATTTTCACCCTTTATGGTCTTCAGGTCTCTTCTTATAGTACGGATTGTCATTGTTTCTTCACTCCCCCGCAGACCCAGCCGGGCTGCGGCGGATGCGAGGAGGAGAGTCTTTTCTGACCCATCGTCCAGGACGGCGTAAGTGTCCATGACCTTGTCCTCGTAGCTTAATATCACTCGGACCACTTTCAAGAGCACTCGGGAGCTCCCGCTGCTGGCGGGGTCGATATACATGACGTTCACTCTCGAGCTGCTTGGGGGTACGAGTTTCTTCTTGTTGCTGTCATGTAAGACATCCAAGTGGGCGCCGTCGCACTTGCTGCATTTCTTCTTTAAACGGCACTCGGCTGCCATATGGCTGCGCGCGCAGCGGAAGCAGCGGCGGTTGGCTTTGATCCACTGACTCACCTCGTCAGCGGTCATCTTCTTGAAAGTATCACATTGAGACAGCCAATGTTCTTTCTCACAGTACTGGCATACAATCTTCCACTTCTCTTTCGTCAAGGGGGTGTTGTGGTTCTTGTGCTGCGGTACTGACTCGGCTTGGTGCATAACGGTCACCGACCGGCGGTTATCATTAGATCTCCGAGGTCCATCTCTTGGGCTTGGTCCACTCCACACGAACGTATCAAGTCGGAGGCTGCTGACTTCCCTCGCGAGGAAGGCGGCCAGGTCTAGGAGGGATGGCTCGGGACCGTCGGGATCACGGTGGTCTCTCTGCCGCCGAAAGCGCTCTTGGCGGGCTGGAGGGAGCTTCTCTAGTATTCGTTCTACATTAGAGTTAGCATATAGTTCATGTCTCCCTTTCTCCTTTTGGGACCCCAGCATCCCTACCAGGGATTGTACCTTGATAGAGAGGTCGTCCAATGCTCTATTGTCTTTGGCTGGGGGGAGACGGTCTATAGTTCTTATTTCTTGTATCACGTAGTCCCATATGCGTCCATAATGCTGGTCGAGGGCCACTAGAGCCGTGGAGTATGGGGTGCTTGAGTTGGAATATGCCAGCGCTATATTATGCGCTCTGGGCACCTTGAGATGCTTGAGGAGGATGGCATATTTGTACGACTCATCAGGGACGTCGGACATCATAGTCTCTAAGCACATCCGTAATTCCGTGTACTGTGCTCTGTCCTCGTGCGTAAAGTCTGGGAACGTCGGTGTGCCAAGGTACGATGCCATGGATGGCTGGCACATTGGTGAGCGTAGGGGAAGAGGCCTCCTGGGCGAGTCTCCCCGTACGTGTTGTCGTGGGCTGGTACTTGGTGGGTACCAGAGGCCAGGTACCCAGGTGCTGTTCCTCGGTGCTGATTGTGCGTCAAACTCACTCGTGAGTTGAGTCGGGGGTTTGTAGCGCAGTGACTCGGGGGTGAAGTCTGGGCTGTACTGGGCCTCCTGGTCCTGAGTACGTTGCTGCTGGTGGGCTTGACTTTCCTCCTCTTCCTCTTCCTCTTCTAGGTGCTGAAGTCTTCTATTCAGTCTCTCGGCGGCGTAGGCCGGTTCTTCCCGGTTGCTGGGTCTCGTATGGACCGGTCGGGGAGGGGGTTCGGAGACGTAGATAGGATCCTTCTGTTGGCCGGGTTCCGGGTCACTTGGTCAGGTAGGGGAAGGTGCCCTAGACCCTTGTCGTGATGATGTCCTGGAGCTCCGTGCGGAGAGAGGGGGTGTCGCCCTGGCAATCAATTGTTCTATTATCTGCGCCTGCAGCCGGTCGCGTTCTGCTTCGCGCTGGGCGTGGGCGGCGTCGCGCTCTGCTTCGCGCTGGGCATGGGCGGCGTCGCGCTGTGCATTGGTGGCGGCGCGCTGTGCATTGGCGGCGGCGCGCTGTGCATCGGCGCGGCCTCTTTCAATGTTCTCTTCCGTCTGGAGGCGTCTGGTCTCCAGTCTTATGCGGTCGTCTTCACTCCTTTGTTGCGCCTGGAAGCGCTCTCGCTCGGTTGCAGAGTGTTCGCGTTCACTAAGGGCTTGCGCTTGGAGTTGCGCGTGAAGGCGCTCCCGTTGGTCTGCAGATTGTTCGCGCTCGCTCGTCTGTTGAGCCTGAAGGCGTTCTCTTTCCATGGTAGAGTGTTCGCGCTCACTTAATTGTTGCGCCCGGAGGCGCTCTTGTTCCATGGAAGAATGTTCGCGCTCACTAAGTGTCTGTGCTTGAAGTCGATCGCGTTCAGTGGAGGCTGCCAGGGTGGCGATGAATGCCTGCGCCAGCATCTGGTCCGCTTCGCTGGGGGATGACACTGACGGAGGTGATCGGCTTCTGACAGTGCTCGTTGGAGATCTGTTCTCTGGGCGCGCCTCGAGGTCCATCTCCTGGGCGCGCTTCTCTTGGCGTGGTGTGTCGGGTTCTGTCCCTGGAGCGCTTTCTTTATCCTGGAGCTCTCCGGGAACCATCCCGTTGACGTTGTCTGGGGGTATAGTCATGTCATGTCCCCCCTGGTCCCCCCCGTGAGCTTGGTCAGTTTCGTTAGAACCCACTGGGGTCTCTACTGGCAGGGTCGCCTGGTCGGTAGGATTTGACATGCTTTGACTATCCGCTTTATCCGCATTTAACGTCTGTTTAAAGCTAGGTATTAGACTGACAGCGTATTCCTCCAGATAGGGAGGTGGCTGACGTTTGCGCTGCGGTCGTTCTAGCTTGGGAGAGCCGCTTGGGGAGTGTTCACCGCTGGCCATGGTTAATATCAATATTATATTAGATATTACACTGATACCCTCCGGCTCGAAGGACCAATTGTAACTGAGGGGTACAATTCCCTGACTGTATTGAAGAGTATGGTATATTAAACCACTACTAGTTATGTACTTTAATTACTGGCCATACAGTACATGAATATATATGGTGAACACCCACACAAGAATACGGCAATGACACATAAAGTACTATTTAGAGGGTATTTATTATTATCAAAGCAACGTTAGGTTACAGATTGAGAATTATGCTTGCGCTTGTATGGCGAAGAACACACGTAAAGTAAGTCAAGAGCGTAAGTCAATGAGAATAGTATGAATACTAAGATGGGTCTAAACTGACGCCACCTGTGGTATAGCAATTACATAGGGCACACTAGTACCAGCTGGAGACACTGGGGGGTTCCCTCCGGGTGTAAGGCCGGCCGGGTAGAGGAATGTTCGGGTACAAAGTCTGGGTCAACGAGGAATAACGAGGTTCCAGATACAGGAGCCAGTGCAGTACTCCCTTGATCAGTAGACAAAGCAACAGCTATAATCCAGTATGCTCGACAGCATGGAAGACAGCTAGCCAGCCTCTTCCTAGAGGCGGGCTCGAGTGATGATCCTCACGGGGGGTAGATCCCAAACGATAGTGGGGTCGACGGTTCTCTGCTCCAGCAGTCACGGTACCAAAGCAATATAATCCAAACAGAAAAGGTTCTGCAGTCGCCGGTGTAGGTTCTCCGGTGTACATATCCAACGGTTCTCGTCTAGGACTCCTCGGGTGGGGGCACGAGTTTAGGCCGCCCAGCCTGGATAAGTGCACTAGCTATATACACGTCGAACCGGTGGTAATGCTGGTCACTGAAGAACGGTAGCCGCACGATACACTATAAATGATAGACTATTACTTCACATTAGAATAAGTCGAACTCAACGGTACTGCGTTAAACTCTGACACTTTAGCAATCTATTCGCACGCGGTTCTCAAGGCTCTATTCAGAGGCAAAGTTGCTCACTTCACTGCACGTTGTCTCGTGGTGAAGGCATCAAGGTTTAGAAGACAAGTGCTAAGTGCTGCTGTTTCCACCTGCGCCGTATTTATACGTAAGGTGAATTATCTAGTGCCAACCTCAGTTCTGTCTCGTATTACTGCGCAAACCCTGGGCATGTTGAGACATGCCTGGGGTTGCCTTTGAACTTGCCGTTGGGGGTATGGTCGTTGGTGCCTAGGGGTCGCTGTCCAATAGGAGAGCGAATATTATGGTCTGGTTTGTACCCAGGTAAAGGGATATTCCGTGTATATATACAAATAATATACAAGGGATATCAAACAATAAATATATATATTCGGTTTAATCTGACCCTTTGTAACAATAGTCTTAAAACAAGATTACATTGACCAAAATCAAGAAGAAAAAAAAAGCTAAATTATCTGCCAGTGGAATAAGATAATTCAACTAAATATTGGACTTATTCTACTAAATCCAAGATATTTTCACTTGTTAAGATTTTTTTGCAGTGTACAAATATGCAGCTACCTGGGCCTCCAGAGCACTTCTAGTGCAAGCGGACACACTAAAAACATCCTAGCAAATTCAGACGCACATGACTCCATGAACATGAATAACCTATCTCGAACAATTCTAAGGTAGTTTTAAGTTATTTCTCTGGCAGCGTGCACTAATATGGATTCCGGCAGCATGTGCGCGAACACAAATATGGATTCCGGCAGTGTGCGCGCAGCACAGCATCGCTGTTGAATTTTCTTTCAGGGGAAACACTGAATCCACACCATCCACAAGGGTAAATTCATAAACTCACACATCTAGAGACCTAAGAATATTGTATCCATGTTGCAGAGTCTTCAATCTCTGGACCAAAAGATTTCCCTATGGATTTATTCCCAACTTTGACCAGGGACCGGCCATATACAGGAGGGTCTACCGGCTAGTGCAAGCCAGTCAAAGCTACTCCCTTTATAAAGAGTAATGAAACACATTTATTATTTTATTTTCCATCTTATCAGACTCTTCAAGAATGTATGTTAAAATACCTCACTTTATTATGGTAAACAAAAATCACAGATGGGGCTTTATGGAAAGAAAGAGAGGAGGGAAAGCTATGGACACATAGACAGAGACAGACAACTGTGCTGCAACAGAGGAAAGACAACAAGAGAAAATAAAGACAATAAAAAGAAAAGTAACATACTGATATCCTGATGGTCTGTGGGCTCCTCCTTCAGCCCAGTGGAAATATCCATGGTTGGGTCTAGTGTGTCCTGAGCCTCTTCTTTCTTAATCATCAGTAGGTCGCTGGGTGGATCTGGAGCAGAGGGAGACAGCAAGTAAGTACTTACAGTAGCATGGAAAAGTATTTGGCCACTTTCTGATTTCCTCTGTAATTACATCATCCTTCCTATTGACCCAATTTGTCTAATGTGTTCATTAGACAGGTGAAATCCTCTTTCAGTGCCTCTGTGCCCGTTTTCTTTGGCAGTTAGCCTCGCTGGTATGCGCGCCATTAACGTTAGCCACGCTTATAGGCCTCTTTGCTTTTGGAAAGAGTGACAATTTTTTTTTAATATATATTGTGCATTCGACTAAGAGGTTGGCAGTCGACTACGGCTCCTTTCGATTGATTAGTCGACTATTCGACGTGTCGTGGTCAGCCCTAGTAATTTGTAATCAGATTTGTTATTTGACTTGCCACAAATCTCACCCCACTTATTGTCTGGTGATTAATTCCGTATTTACAGGTGAAAACTGACCTGAGGAACAGGCTGCAGGGAGACCATCTGGCCGCTTGTATGCGTCTCAGCATCAATGGGCCCCCTACCAGTGAATTCCCCTACCAAAGAGCCCTGGAGCTTTTCTTTCAAAAGCCCAGGAAAATGAAATGCTCTAAGGCAGAATGTAGCCTATGCCACTGAGACTTCTTAGGTGTAACATGCTGTTCGGAGCGTGGCAAAATACAGACTTCAGGTCAGATAATGTCGAAAGTTAAACGAAATATCAAAGAAGTAAGCCTTCTAACCAATTTTGGTTTTACAAAGAAGGCGAAGCAGCCAGTGAATTTTAGTGTTGGATCAGAGGGGTTAATCTGAGCATGTGTATTTCAATATGTGCGTCTTCATCATGCATGCAGACACCTGTGTGGTGTGGACTATGTGTGGTTCTGTAATGTTACTCATACCTATAGCCTATGTCAGCAAGCGTCACAGTGAAGTCCTCCCTGTGAGGCACGCGCAGCGTTGTGTGGCATTAAAGTATCTTGTATCTTGCAGCTACCTACTATAGTCCTGCCGCTACGATCTATCTAACAGAAATGTACATTCTCACCAGTGATAATCAGTTTGGCTTTAAACGAAAACATGGAACAGACATGTGCATATATGCTTTAAAAGAAATAGTAGCCAAGTATAGAACATACGGGCCCCCCAGGGCTGTGTTCTGAGTCCCCTCCTCTACTCCCTGTACACACACGACTGTGTGGCTCAGCGGAGTAGCAATACAATCATCAAATTTGCTGACGACACAGTGGTGGTGGGCCTGATCTCTGCCAACGACGAGAGGGCCTACCTGGAAGAGGTCAAGGTCCTGGCGGGATGGTGCCAGGAAAACAGCCTCTCCCTGAACGTCAGCAAAACAAAGGAAATGATTGTGGACTTCAGGAGGTCGGGGGTCAAGGACTACAGCCCCCTCAGCATCGACGGGGCACCGGTTGAGAGAGTCAACAGCTTTAAGTACCTCGGAGCCTACATATCCGAGGACTTGACATGGACCACACACATTGACAGTGTTGTGAAGAAGGCACGACAACGCCTCTACTTCCTCAGGCGCCTAAGGAAGTTCCAAGTCAGTCAGAAGATCCTTAAGAACTTCTACTCATGTACAATAGAGAGCATCCTGACTGGCAACATCACCTCCTGGTTTGGGAATAGCACTGCACAAGACCGAAGCAGACTACAAAGAGTGACACGTTCAGCCGAACGCACAATTGGAGGGGGGCTCCCCACCCTCCAGAACATTTACAACAAGCGTTGCAGGGGCAAGGCTAAGAGAATCATTAAAGACTCCAGTCACCCGAACAACTGCCTCTTTGAACTGCTGCGGTCAGGCAAGCGATACCGGAGTCTCAAGGCGAGCACAGAAAGACTCAGAAGAAGCTTCTATCCCCAGGCCATCAGGCTGCTAAACGAACAATGAACACTACACAACAACAACCATCAAACGCACATAGCACACACATCCACACGCACACACTCACTTTAAACAAACACACTGTAGCACCCACTCCACACACTTTATAGCACACACTCACTTTAAACAAACACACTGTAGCAGCACCCACTCCCCACACTTTATATTTATTGATGAAGGATTGCACTACAACTCGTACACCTTACTGTAAATTGTACCTAAATTGTACCTCATCCCATTTCTGCTTTGCACTATATAGTACTGTACATTAGTACACTGCATAGTATTGTATATTATATGGTAACTCAGTTACGTCTATTCTGCATCGAACATTGTACATATGTCTATACTGAACACTGTGACCTCATTTTCTACTTCTAAATTACATGCTATACTATGTTATTTGATACTATCTTGTCTAGCACAGTCTCTGGAGCGTAACAGTAAGAAGCATTTTGTATGAAAGTATTCTGTACTTCTGTATGACAACTATTAAAGAAACTTGAAACTTGAAACTAGAAGACAGAACTCTACAATGTTCTTATGCTTTATGGATGCCTATTGGATAGAATAAATCATAACATACTGTTCCGTAAACTGTCCCAAAGAGGGGTTTCTAAGGTCATAGTTAGGATTTTAGCATTCTGGTATGCCCATCAGCTTATACAAGTTAAGGGGAGACACTGCAGGTGAATAGGGTAAACAAATTAACTAATAGATATCACAAAATATGCAAATTAGGCATTATCTACTTAAATATGCACTAATTTGCATATAATTCCAGGACAGAAATCTGAACATTGGATAAAGCCATTTTCAAAATTATAGTTTCATTTTGTTGACATATTAGAGCCAAAGGTTATTACAGAGGGGATTTTGGATATCTCTTTTTATCACTCCATAAATCAGAAAATACTCCATTCAGTCCATTTTTATGGTAAAATTCCATATTTCGCCATGTTTTTAGGAATAAAATGTGATATAAATCAGGGTATGAATGCGATATCAACAAACCCTTCTGTAAATACCTTCAGAACATAGATATGAATAGAACTGGAAGGTTTGGTGTATGTGAGTGCTACTGAAGTGGATATTTCTGGCTCAGAGTATGAGGAAAAACTCTTAAAACTCATTTTTGGGAAAACGCCTTCAAAGTTCTGTATTGTAAAATGCCATACTTTTTTTTTAAACAGATATTTACAAACACAATATCTAATCAAACCATTAGTAATAGACAACCTAAACACATGCCTGATAACTGAATAATAATAATAATGATGTTATTGAACTGAACAGAACTACACACAGGCTACAAACAGTATAGTACAGTGTAGTACCCCCCAATAGGCAAAACATATTTTAAATAGATATCACTATGAAACTTTCCCAGTTTGTTATGTACATATAAACTAAGAAAAAATATATTGCAAGTTTTCTGAAATGTATGTTTATATATGCAAATGAGGCACTTCCCCATTAAATATGTGCACATTTATGGATGCAATAAGGCAAAATGAAGTAGAATAAACAACTAAATGTGTGTAATTGACGTTGTATTGTCACTAGTTTCATAGAAGACATGTTTAGGAAGCAAAATATAACAAAATCTCAAAATCAACAAAAAAAGTATATTTGCCTATTCACCTGCAGTGTCTCGCCTTAAATGCGGTAACTCTATGTCAGCTCATTTTAATGTGGGTAATGGAGTAAGAAGACAGGGCGGGATTTTGTCTCCCTTCCTGTTCAATGTATATATGGATGATCTCTGGATTTTACAGTATTGGAGTCTTCGTCAGATGGGAGAGAGAATGTTTTAGTTTTAACCGATGTGTTTGCGAAGTTTACCGTTGCAGTCCCGACTCGGAACCAACAGGCTACCACGGTTACCAAGTGCTTGGTTAAGCACTGGATCCAGCCTTATGGCGTGCCAGCTCGGTTGCATTCAGACCAGGGCAGGTGCTTTGAGGGCGAAGTGGTGCGGTCGCTCAGTAAGTTGTATGGGATGAAGGAAAGTAGGACGAGTCTGTACCATCCGCAAGGTAACGGGCAGTGCGAACGGTTTAATCGAACCCTCCATGACTTGCTTCGTGCTCTTCCCCCGGAGAAGAAGAGGAGGTGGGCGGAGTATTTGCCGGAGGTGGTATACGCTTATAATACGACAGAACATCAGAGCACGGGCTATTCCCCATATTTTCTCCTGTTTGGCCGAGCCCCTTGCACACCTCTAGACCTCATGCTTGGTGGGGGCAACGAGGAGATTGGAGGTGTGGGAGAGTGGGTGCAGAGACATCAAGAGCGGCTACAGGTGGCGTATGAGCAGGCGAGTGGTCAGATGCAGAAAGCAGTAGAGTCTCGGCGTCGGCACTGGGGGCCGACGTCCAAGGACGCAGACTTGCAGCCAGGGGAACTGGTTTATGTGCGGAATCGGAAGGTAATTGGTAGGAATAAAATGCAGGATTTATGGCTTTCCATTCCCCATCGGGTCATCAAGCGGTTGGCCCCCGAAAAGCCGGTGTATACCGTGGTGCCGGTGGATGCTGCGGGACCGCCCAGGAATGTTCACCGTTCTGAGGTCCGGCGTTGTGGTGCCGGGGTGCTGGGGGAAAGGGAAGAGGTCAGGGGGGTGCAAGGAGAGGAGAGTGAAGATGATAGTATGATTTGGATTGGTATTTGTAGTGGGTCAGAAGAAGTCTTGGGGGCAGATCCCAAGGAGGTGGGTCCGGAATGGAGCCAGCATGGTAGTCCGGATGACTCTGAGAAAAAGTCCCATCATCGAGACCAGGGAGCACGATCTGAACCGGTGAAACCATGGCCCCACAGAGAACGGAGGGCACCGGAGGAGAGAACCATGCTCCCGGTGCCGGTGCGTCAGTCACACCGTAGCAATGCGGTGTGCATTCTAATCCCTTTAATCTGCTGCGATCGGCCGTCCGTCATCTAGGGGGGAAGAGTGCAGTGCTAGGGGTTGGGGCGTCGCAACTTGAGCATTGTCGTACGGAGGCGGGGTCCTTCGGGGCCAAAGACGGACCTGGAGATCAGTGGGACCCTGATTAGTTTTCTAGGGGGGTGAGTGTGGCCAGCTGGGGGTATTGTGGGTGTGGCTCTGGCATCGGCGTGTTTTTCCGCCTCGCTGGATGGCGGCTGAAACAAACACTTCTAGTTGGGAACGGGCGATGACAGCAGCATTCATTTTCCCACGCATGTTACCAGACGAGAGAGAGTGTGGCGAGTAAATACTCAAGTGTCCTGGTGAGTAATTTAACTATAGTGTAAAGCGGTTATCATTATGCATTGTCATGTCGCTAGGTTTAGGTGCACTGTCAAGTTGTTTATACCATGTTTGGTCTTCCCCAGGGAACGACAGACTGTGAACAGCGACGAGGCGGGGCGTTGTGCTTGCGCCTGGCTGCTCCGTTTGTTTATGGTTACACGCACAGACTGTTGGGTATAACTAGTGTAATACAGACGAACTGTCCTGATTTCCCTCAGGTTGGGGGAATAGTCGTACCGTTGCGGTCCGGGTGTGTGCTGGGTGTGGCGTTTACTACGCCGCGTGTTTCATTCAGTCATTCAAAGTGTAAGTCTAAGCTCTCTCTCGTTTGTGTCTATTGCCATGCATTCCATTGTATCGTTATGTGATTATGTGTGTGTTTTATATGATAAATGTGGTGAAGCTAAATGGTGATTATAAGTGTTCGCCTTTATAGTGTGCAACAAGCAGCATTTTGAGTATGTTATATTATGAATATTATGCTTGGATATTCATTGTTCCATTTCCGTGTCATAACAGGTGGTGGTCAACAGGTGGTCACTGCTTTTGCCTATCTTAGGTTAGGGTGAGCATTAGTGTGGATTCAGTCTGTCTCTCTTTTTATTAGATATTTTGTGACAACTATATTCGTAGTAAAGGCAACTTATTTATACCATTGTGATAACTCTATTTGTATTAAAGTCAACTTATTCTTATATTACAGTATTCAATAAAGATAATTATATTAAATATAATTGCTTTGTCTGTCTGTTATATACCCTAAGCCTCATGACTACATTATAATGAAAACACTTAAGTTGTATTTAGTGTGTTATAATTTGTACTTATATAAAATGTAATTATAATTGATATAAGTATTTTTTTTAAGTTAAGTACTTTTACTTACTTTCTTTTTACTGTATGTAGCACACTCTCAGGGGCTCATACAGAAACAAGCATTTCATCATAAAGTATTCTGTATTTTGTTGTGACAAATAATTAAAAAAAACTTGAAACTTGAAGTGGAATATATGTTAAGAAAACAAAGAAGTTCCAGTTACTCTTCATGTATAAAAAAGCTTTAATTAGTTGCTTAGTTCATATTAGAACAATTAAAAAACACCAACATGTTTCGGCCTCTATCTCCCTTCTTCAGGGCATACGTATATTCAACTGGCTCCCCTATATCCAAAGAGCACCTTCTAAAACACTGGATTCACACTACAAAGACGCTGCAGCCCTCCTTCTTGTTCAAGTTTAGAATATATGTTAATTGAATCAATTACACAGCCTCCTGGCACCACAGACGGCTCTGCAACAACGACCCTAACCCTTGGTGGAAGGAGGAGTTCAGCTACTACCACACCAGTATATACAGCATTATTGTACATGCTATCATACAGAGCTAGGAGTTATATGCAGGTGTATATAGAGGGGTTATATGCAGGTATATTCAGGCAAATAATATTTGGATATACTGTGTATATATATATATATATATACACAGTATATCCATATATCCAAATATTATTTGTCTGAATATATATATATACACAGTATATCCATATATTATTTGTCTGAATTTACCAGTCTCTTGTTACTCTGTCTCACCCTGTTTCTTTTATAAGACCTCCAGAGCCCACGTCTGAGTCGTCACACCCACCCTCACCATCACATCTACTGTCCAAACCTGAAACACCCCCTGGATTGTATAATGCAAAGATACCAACATATAGCATTGAATACATAAACCATAATATTTGGACTTGTAGTGGCAAGCATCTGTCAAACCTCCATTCATCCTTAATTGTTTGCTTGATTAAATTCAGTCATTCAGTTCAACCTTATCCGCCCAAATAATATGCTTTGAAAATTATGAATACACCTTTTAGTGGAATGTGTTTTGATAAAGTGGCCTATGCTGATGAAGGACAGTGACAGTAAAAAGAAAAGTATACTTAGGTATATTTTCTAAAAGTATTTGTATACTTTAGTAAACCTTTTATGAATTCAGAAAGTATCATTTGTTAAATTTAAACTTGAGTTGTACTTAGTGTTAAAATATGTACTTATATAAACATTGTATTATATTTTAATACGTTTGCTAAGCTACAACTTAATATGAATGGTCTTGTTTTGCCAAATAGTGAACATTGGAAATACACAAAACCCTAAAACATATTTCAATATTTCTATGTAATTATGACACTAGTCTTACACCTTCATGAAGGGAAATCCCATTATATTATCACATCACAAGTAAGAAGCTGCATATACTGTAGGAAGTTAATTTAAGTTTGATATTCACATCCTTGTCCCAAACCTCAAGCTTCAGCATTATGTTGGGCAGCACTTCCAGGAAGTTGAACTGGGTTCCCTAGTTGAGGTTGGCGTTGTCCTTCATCCTGGCTGAGTGGGCCCTCTTTCAGGTTGATGGTGCTCAGGACAGCAGCCAAGATGAGAGAGGAGGCCAAGGTGGACGCTTGTAAATGGGGGTTAATGGAAGCTAAAGAGGGGAAGGAGAGAGAGGGGGGTCCAACACGAGTAAATTCATCAGATGTAGCCAGCAAGAGACTGAAACAGACTAGAGGCTACATTTCACAGAGTGGAGAGCAGAATAAGACATACAAATAAAAGTCAAAACCAAGGCTGCTCTCTCTGTACATCTATCCAGTGATAATGTCTAGTGAGAATGGGCCATGTTCCAACAGGTGGGTGAGAGAGTTCTAGGTCAAGTTTATTTCACCATTTGTAGGTATAGAAGAATTTGTAATTGTAATTTAAAGTGTTAGCCGATTCCAAATGACAATGAATTGAGAATAATCATTATACTATAATCGCTATATAATAATCATTATTGTAACTGAGGGGTACAATTCCCTGACTGTATTACTAGATATGATACTTACTACCACTACCTTTGTACTTAATATTCGGCCACCCAGTACACGGCATAAATATATTATCATGAACACTCTCACGTAGATGAAACGGATCCAACACAAATGTACAAATTAGAAACAGGTCTTTATTTCTACACAGCGATGGTGTGTAGAATAAGCACTTAATCACTTAATTACATTTATGAATTGAAATAGTATGCACTTTTATGGCAAGGAGTATTCGTCGGTATATCAATAGAGAATGTCCAATCTCTGAAGGCGCAGGTGGTAAATATACGACCTGGAATAGTTAAGGAATAACAGCAATGATACTTTAATGATTATACTAGATACACTAGAGGGGGTTAATCCGGTCGCTTGTAAGCCGACAGGAGTAGGAGGGGGGGGGGTAGAATCCGGCTGCCTCGTCCGGCCAAGGGTATCCCAGGTGAACCCACTGTAGTGCCGTTCAATGCGCCGGCGATCCTTGGACCACAGATGAAAGCAGGTGGACTCTTTGTGGGCTGGCTCTCTCCGGTCCACGGGGGAGAGACGTGAAGCGACCTCGTCTTGCAGAGCGTCTCCTCACCTTGCGTCCTCTCCAGGGGGGGGGGTTCCAACACACGGCAGTGTCGGGGGTCTTTATCCATGGAATAATCAAAGTATCCAAAGCATAATCCGTGCCTGGGAAGGCGGGCTGTCGTCGGTAGAATAATCCGGTATACAGGTCCACTCGCTCGTCGGCTCTGGGGCTCCTCGGGTGCAGCTTCACATAGGGTCAACCACCCTGGGTAAGCAGCCAGTTCTCTGCCCGAAACGATGGGGTACTGACTACGGTAGTATTCTCACCGCACGAAGCACTATATATTAACAGACTATTATTAGCTTAATAGACTACGTCCAACTCGACGATATAGTGCCAAATATGACTATTCAAATATTAATATACACGATGTCTCAATACCGATGGTAGGCCGAACTTGGCCTTACTCCCACACGTGGCATCGCGGGGAGGCTTTACGTCTGTGACTCTATTGGAGGGTAAGAAACTGGACTGAAAAGAAAGTCCTACTTTAGTAGCGCAGTATATATACGCACTATGAACAAATAGTCCCATTAGTGGTGCGGTAGCCAAATTCCTACGTGGAACTAGGACTTGTTCGTACATGTCTAGCGGTACGTTTGAACTGGGTCTGAGGGGTATGGCAGCCTGGCACCAAGGTCTCGACCAATAGTAGAATGGAGACTATTATGGGATGTTCAGTAGGCTAGAATGGATATTCAATGCATATTGTACAAGGAATATACAAGGGATATCAGGGAATATTAGAGAATATACAAATACAATTAAATATATATATATAAATAAATATATATATTCGGTTTAATCTGGCCCTTCACAACAGCCACCCCCTGAATAGGTCCCAGACCTAATCAGTTAAACAGAGACAGATTAATCGCGTTGTCTATTTACACATAAGGGTTTGCTGTAGGGGTCAGTCAACTTCACAAAGTCATAGGGTTGTAGGGTCATGGTCATCATCGATTGTGTCTGGGAGTCGAGGCAGTTCTATGAGCCTTGCCACGGGACGGGTGTAAGTGCGACCCTGGACGAGCACTTCAGCTGCTCGGACCTTGCCGTCGGCACCGGTGATCACTTTGCTTACGCGGCCGGCCGGCCACATAGCTCTGGGCAGTGATTGATCAATAATCATGACGACTGTTCCTTCTGTCAAATTGTCTCTCTCCTTTACCCACTTCTGGCGGGTCTGTAGAGACGGTAGGTAGTGCAGTAGGAAACTGTTCCAAAACGTGTCGGCTAATACTTGGCTGTACCTCCACATTCGTCGGCCGTTCGCTTCTTCAGGCCGGTACATTGTCTGTGGTAATGCAGGATCTAGCCGCCCCATCAGGAGTGTGTTGGGGGTAACTGGGTCGATATCCGCCACATCACTGGAGACATATCCGAGGGGCTTCGAGTTAAGTACTCCCTCAATCTCCGTGAGGACTGTCATTAGGACTTCTTCCGCCACAGTCTGGGCCCCAAGTACTGCGTACAGGGCTGTCTTTATGGAGCGCACTTCTCGTTCCCAAGTGCCACCGAAGTGGGGTGCGTTTGGGGGGTTGAATTGGAAATCAACCTGTGCTGGAGCGAGGTGGGTCTTAAGTTCTGGGCCCATAGCTTGGAAGCTCTCTCTCAGCTCTCTTTCGCCGCCTTTGAAGTTTGTCCCATGATCGGACAATAGGGTAGACGGTCTTCCTTTCCGTGATGTGAATCTTCGGAAGGCCATAAGGAATGAGTCTGTGCTCATTGTCGGGAGAAGCTCGATGTGTATCGCTCTGGTGGTCATGCATTTGAATACAATACCCCACCGCTTCTCGGTTCCTCTTCCTTTCTTTATGTGCAGCGGGCCAAAGCAGTCCATACCCGTTGAGTGGAATGGCTTGTCACCGATTCGGAGGCGACATGGAGGAAGGTCAGCCATCCTTGGTATGCTGGGCTGCGCGCGCCACTTGCGGCAGTCTAGACATGTTCGCTGGAAGCGTCGTACCGCCTCTCTTCCTTGTAGGATCCAGTAACGACGTCTGATTTCCGCGAAGACTCTTTCTGCTCCTGCGTGATGTACATCCTCATCGTATTTCTTTATAATCAGCTCTGTGACCTTGTGTCGGCTGTTCAATACGATCGGGTATTTAATGTCATCCGGTAGATTGGGGGCTCTGCATAGGCGACCACCCACTCTGATGAGGGTGTGAGCGTCGCTCTCGGGGGCCAGGTGAATTAATCTGCTGTCGGATGGGACGGGCTTTCCTCCCTGTAGACAGGCCAATTCATCGGGGAACGAGTCTCTCTGGGCTCGCTGCAGTAGAAGCAATTCTGCTTCCTCGTAGTTAGCTGCTGACATATCAGCGGGGGACTTGCACTCCGGGTGGTACCGCAGGAATGTTCTTTGTTGTGCACTCTCTATGGACGTGCAATCGTCTATGTTAGGGTCGGTGGAGGCTACGGTGCTCAATCCACAGAACACAGACTTCTTAATTTCCACCTCCTCTGGACTTGCTTCCCTCGGGATAGGCATGGGCCACTGTCCTTCCGGGAGTCTTAGGAATGCGGGGCCGTCACTGTAGACATTGCGACGGGTGAGGTCATCCAGGGGCATCCCCCGGGTGATGACGTCAGCTGGGTTCTGTTTTGTATCAACGTAGCGCCACTCTGTTTCTCCGGTTAACTCTTCGGTTAAGTCTTGAATCTCGGTGACTCTGACTCCCACGAAGACTTTGTACTTGCATGAGTCCGATTTGATCCAGGCGAGTACCGTCGTGGAATCTGACCACAGGATTGTTCTAGACACCGGTATGGTGAGCTCACGTTGGATGAGCGTGGCTAGGTGCGCTCCGGCTAGGGCTGCGCAGAGCTCTAGACGTGGGATAGATTGTTGCTTGCGTGGGGCTATTCTCGAGCGGGCGAGGACAAATGCTGTGTAGATCTCTTCGTCCGCTGCTGGGTCCTCTGCTACATGTTTCTGTAGTGCAAATGTCGCACAGCAGGGGCTGCACGTCGTTCCGAAGGGGAGGACTTCCCATTGGTAGATGGCTGGGTGCTCATCTCCTGGCTTCTCTCTCCATAGGAACCGTAACAGGGGCTTGTCCGCCTCTACTAATCTCACCTGCAGGAACATTCCTTTAATGTCCCCGCTGATGGCCACCTCCTCCTGGCGGAAGCGGAGTAGAACGCCGAGTAGGGAGGGGCCGAGTGTGGGACCGGGCAGTAACTCTTTATTCAGATTTTGGGATCCGATCTGGTAGCTGCAGTTAAATACTATGCGGTCTTTACCGTTGTGATGGACCTTGTGGTGGGGCACGTACCACGATTCAGTGGTCTGGTCAGCCTCTTTAATGTCCATCTTTGTGACGTGTCCCGCTGTGATGAGCTTCTCAATCTCAGCGCGGTATACACTCTCTTGGGCGGGGTTCTTGGCTAAGCGCCGCTCCGTGTTCAGCAGGTACCGTTCTGTGGCGTCTGTCTTGGCGTGGAAAGTAGGCATTCCTTCTCGCCGCAGGAGTGGCGTGGCGTATCTCAACACGCCGTTGACCGGGACTCTCTTGGTCCCTGTCTCGAGGAGGTGAATGGCGTAAATGTCATCTTTAGAGCGAATGTCTTTCTTTCCGTTCTTAAAGGGTATTTGTTCCAAGGTCCATAGCCGCTCTACGTGTTGCAGGAGTGCGGTTTCTCCCTCTGTGACTCGGGAGTGGAGACATCTAGTGGCTGTACTTCGGTTGAGAGATTTGGCGAGCGGGCTTTGGAGAGTCCATCCCAAATGGGTCTCGACTGCTGCAGGGCAGCCTCGGGGTCCGGTATGAACCCGGTCTATCGGGACAATGAGGTCTGCATGGTCGGAGCCTATCAACAGGGTCGGCATAGCATTGTCTATGAGCGGGATCGGTAACTTGCGCAGATGTGCATATTTCTCCATCAGCTTGGCGACGGGGTATGTGTACCGCGACAGTCCTATTTCTTGGCTGGTGAAAGCGTCTGCAATCTGGTACCGTCGCTCAGGCTGGCCGCTTGCTGCGATAGAGAATGAGACATTCTCGCCCTTTATCGTCTTCAAATCTCGTCTTATTGTCCGAATTGTCATTTGGGTTTCGCTTCCCCGCAGCCCTAGCTGGGCCGCAGCGGAGGCGAGCAGCAGGGTCTTCTCTGACCCGTCATCGAGGACGGCGTAAGTGTCCAGGACTTTATTCTGGTAGCTTAGTGTCACACGCACTACTTTTAGGAGTACTCGGGCTCCACTGCTGCTGGCGGGATCGATGTACATGACGCTCGCTTTGCGGCTGGATGGTGCAGGTGAAGGGCGCCGTCTGTTACTGTCGTGAAGTATGTCCAGATGGGCTCCATCGCACTTGGTGCACCTTTTCTTTAAGCGGCATTCGGCTGCCATGTGTGAGCGCGCACAGCGAAAACAGCGCTTGTTGGACTTTATCCATTGACCTGCTTCCTCCGCGTTCAGCTTGGGGAAGGAGTCACATTGCGCTAGCCAGTGTTCTTTCTCACAGTAGGGGCACACTATCTTCCACTTCTCCGTTCTGGAGGGGGTACTGTGGCTCCTGCTGCTCGGTACTGACTCCGATTGGTGCATCACAGTCACCGATCTTCTTCCATCATTTAGTCGTCTGGTTCCTTCTCTGGAGCCAGGGGTGCTCCGTCCGAATGTATCTAGCCGTAGGCTGCTGACTTCTCTCGCCAGGAAGTCTGCTAGATCGAGGAGGTTCGGTTCGGGGCCATTCGGGTCTCTGTGGTCCCTCTGCCGCCTAAAGCGCTCCTGACGAGCGGGCGGCAGCTTCTCCAGGATCCTTTCCACATTTGAGTTGGCGTAAAGTTCATGCCTCCCCTTCTCTCTTTGCGCTCCCAACATCCCTACCAGGGACTGCACTCTGATGGACAGGTCGTCCAGTGCTCGATTGTCTATTGCTGGGGGTAAGCGGTCGATGTGTCGGATCTCCTGGATCACGTAATCCCATATGCGCCCATACCTCTGGTCCAATGCTACCAGCGCTGCTGTGTATGGGGTGGTGGAAGTCGCGTAGGCGAGCGCTATATTATGTGCGCGGGGTACCTTTAAGTGCTTCAGTAGGATGGCGTATTTGTGGCGTTCATCCAATACATCCACCAACATGGTCTCCAGACACATGCGGAGTTCTGTATACTGGGCCCGGTTCTCTTGGGTGAAGTCGGGTACCATAGGCGTGCCAATGTATGACGCTGACTGTGGATACATCGGCGAGCGTTGGGGGAGAGGCCTCCTAGGCGAGTCTCCTCCCGCTCCTTGGTATGGGCTGGTACCGGCAGTGTACCATGGCCCGCTTGTCCAGGTGCTGTTCCTCGGTGCGGGTCGTGCGTCGTGCTCACCCGTGTATAGAGTCGGGGGTCTGTAGCGCAGCTCCGCGGGAGTATAGCCTGGGCTGTACCGGACCTCCTGGTCCGGTAGAGTACTGTGCTGTCGTCGGGCGTGGTTCTCCTCCTCTTCCTCTTCGTCTTCAGTTAGGTCATCCAGTGCTTGTAGTCTCTGGTTTAGCCTCTCCACAGGATATGCTGCTCCTTCCCGGTTGCTAGGTCTCGCTTGGACCGGTGGGGGGAGGTGGTCTGTGGGGGGTATAGACCTCGTCTGTTGGTCAAGTTCAGGGTTGTTTACTCGGCTAGGGGATGCCGCCCTGGAGGTGTGTCTAGACGAGTTCCTGGAGCCTCTGGCGGAGGGAGAGGGTGTTGTCCGTCTGATCAGCTGTTCTATTAGTTGCGACTGCTGTCTGTCGCGCGCTGCGTCCCGTTGAGCACCGGCTCGTTCTCGGGCCACATTCTCTTCCATCTGAATGCGTCTTATTTCTAGACGTATCTGCTCGTGTTCGCTTCGCTGCTGGATCTGCAGTCGGTCGCGTTCAGCAGCGGCGTTCAGGCTGATGAGGAAGGCCTGCTGTAGGGTCCTCTCTGCCTCGCTGGGAGAAGGCGGTTGTATAGGGGAGCCTTCCCTCGGGGTACTCCTTGCGGAGCCTTGGAGCTCTATCTCCACGGTGCTCTCCCCGTCTTCTTCCGTGCCGAGTTCTCTCTCGGTAGCGTTGTATTCCTCCCGGGACTCATCGGGGACTACTTCTTCAGTACTGGCGGGATGTGAAGTCATGTCTGGTTCCCACTGGTCCCCACCGTGAACTTGGTCAGTTACATTAGAGCCCGTAGGGGCCTCTATGGTCGGGGTAGTCTGGGCGTTGGGGTTAGACATACTTTTACTTTCTAGTTTTACCGCGTTTACTGTTAGTAGAAGACTAGGTTGTTGACTGACAGCGTAAGCCTCTAAGTACTGAGGGAGCCGTCGTTCGCGCTGCGGGCGTTGGTTAGGAGGATCGTTTCGTGGAGTGTTCATCATAGGCCATTTCAATATTAATAACACTATATTAATATTACACTAATTACCCATCCGGCTCGAAGGACCAATTGTAACTGAGGGGTACAATTCCCTGACTGTATTACTAGATATGATACTTACTACCACTACCTTTGTACTTAATATTCGGCCACCCAGTACACGGCATAAATATATTATCATGAACACTCTCACGTAGATGAAACGGATCCAACACAAATGTACGAATTAGAAACAGGTCTTTATTTCTACACAGCGATGGTGTGTAGAATAAGCACTTAATCACTTAATTACATTTATGAATTGAAATAGTATGCACTTTTATGGCAAGGAGTATTCGTCGGTATATCAATAGAGAATGTCCAATCTCTGAAGGCGCAGGTGGTAAATATACGACCTGGAATAGTTAAGGAATAACAGCAATGATACTTTAATGATTATACTAGATACACTAGAGGGGGTTAATCCGGTCGCTTGTAAGCCGACAGGAGTAGGAGGGGGGGGGGGGGGGTAGAATCCGGCTGCCTCGTCCGGCCAAGGGTATCCCAGGTGAACCCACTGTAGTGCCGTTCAATGCGCCGGCGATCCTTGGACCACAGATGAAAGCAGGTGGACTCTTTGTGGGCCGGCTCTCTCCGGTCCACGGGGGAGAGACGTGAAGCGACCTCGTCTTGCAGAGCGTCTCCTCACCTTGCGTCCTCTCCAGGGGGGGGGGGGTTCCAACACACGGCAGTGTCGGGGGTCTTTATCCATGGAATAATCAAAGTATCCAAAACATAATCCGTGCCTGGGAAGGCGGGCTGTCGTCGGTAGAATAATCCGGTATACAGGTCCACTCGCTCGTCGGCTCTGGGGCTCCTCGGGTGCAGCTTCACATAGGGTCAACCACCCTGGGTAAGCAGCCAGTTCTCTGCCCGAAACGATGGGGTACTGACTACGGTAGTATTCTCACCGCACGAAGCACTATATATTAACAGACTATTATTAGCTTAATAGACTACGTCCAACTCGACGATATAGTGCCAAATATGACTATTCAAATATTAATATACACAATGTCTCAATACCGATGGTAGGCCGAACTTGGCCTTACTCCCACACGTGGCGTCGCGGGGAGGCTTTACGTCTGTGACTCTATTGGAGGGTAAGAAACTGGACTGAAAAGAAAGTCCTACTTTAGTAGCGCAGTATATATACGCACTATGAACAAATAGTCCCATTAGTGGTGCGGTAGCCAAATTCCTACGCGGAACTAGGACTTGTTCGTACATGTCTAGCGGTACGTTTGAACTGGGTCTGAGGGGTATGGCAGCCTGGCACCAAGGTCTCGACCAATAGTAGAATGGAGACTATTATGGGATGTTCAGTAGGCTAGAATGGATATTCAATGCATATTGTACAAGGAATATACAAGGGATATCAGGGAATATTAGAGAATATACAAATACAATTAAATATATATATATAAATAAATATATATATTCGGTTTAATCTGGCCCTTCACAACAATTATACTGTTAGTATATAATCATTATACTGTATAATAATCATTATACAATAATCACTATATAATATTGTACTCTTAGTTTATAATCACTATATAATAATCATTATACTGTTAGTTTATAATCACTATAAAATAATCATTAAACTCTTAGTTTACAATCACTATATAATAATCATTATATTGATAGTATATAATCACTATATAACAATCATTATACTCTTAGTTTATAGTCATTATATAATAATCATACTGTTAGCTGTTGATGAGGCTTCCTTTCCTTGGTCACTCTTTGAAGAATGATAACCTTGTTATTTACTGTTCTATATGATAAACATGACATGTGCATTTGGGAAAAAGTTGCCTAAATAACAATGTGACGACAAGGTATGTATTGAGTGGCAGGTATCTTATCTGTCAAAACCCCACATTAAGAATTGTAAAATTGAGACGATAGGCAAATGTGATCTAATCTTTCATAGCAAGTCTGGTCAGAATCAAGGGCCCTCATTCATCAACGTGACGTAGAAAATGTTCTATTTCCACACGTAAGCACAGAATTTAGAATGTGTGCACGCACAAAACAAACAGGATTTATCACACGTGCGTACACAGGTCCTACACACACCTGTCTTGATAAATATGACTTTGATCCTACGTTTGAGCTCGTGCACTGTTTTAAGTATTTGCATACCAGAACCGCCCCGATTAACCATATACGGTAATGGAACACCCCCAAGAAATGTGGAAAAATGGACTAAGCCGAGGGAAGCGTGTTATGTGACAGGCTGACAGACGTGTACACGTACGGTGATGTCGGATATGATATCTATTAACCATTGCTGCCTGGGCAGCGCAAACACTAATAAAGACCGTGCTGGAATATGACTGCCTTTTCCCGTTTTGTTTGATTAATACCCAGGGATTAAAGTTCTCCTCAATTTTATTCCAAATCGCGACAGATTTTCCATCAATTTTCTACCTGCTGCATGATTTCTAGAGGCATACAATCTATTTTGATGTCAGTATTGGGTAGCCTATATAAACAATAATACGAGAGCATACTGTATAAGAACAATGAATCTCACTGCCATGTATGATGTAGCCTGCCTTTCAATACATGAACTTGAATTCCATCATGTTTGTGTGCTGTTGTCACAATGGGTGGTACTGGTACAGTAATAACAGTCTACACAATATCACGATGGACCATGCCATGTAGCCTATGTTCTATTATGACATGATCTGTGACGACAAATGTTCTAGAATGTTTGATTAAGATATCATACTCTGACAGCATGCCTATGATCAACAAAAACGCGAACTTGAATCCCATCATCATATTTACATAGTCTGTCCACTATCTTTATTACTTTGTTATTCCCCCCCCCCCCCCCATCTATGTAAAGCGACCTTGCATGGGTCTCTCTTGAAAGGCGCTATGTAAAATGAAGCTATTATTATTATTGTTGTTGTTATTATTATCATGTCTGTGTGCTGAGCTCAGTGACGTTTCAACGGAGCGAGGTAATCTATTCTAATCAACAAATTGAAGTAGAAAGCATTCCGTTGTGGCCAATCTTATTTGGAAACATGACACAAAATAGTAATAGTATGTCGCTTTTTATTTGAAACAATATTTAATGGCGTTTGGAGGTGGGTGTTCTGCTTCTGCCCCCCGTGCCAAACAAGCAAGCCAACCTCTTGTTCCCGCATGAGCCCATTATAATTACACTACTGTCGCTATTTTACAATGAACTATAATGAATTACGGGTCATACAGAAGTTGAACACGCCAGTGTTGGAACTTGGAAGTAATGCACGGAAGCTTATTTCCGCGTTGAAACTAATGCAGAACTGAGGAGCGCTTATGCCGTAGTAACGATGTTCTACCACTGGGCGTCAGCTACGCATGCTCCGAGCTGTGCGTAAATATAAGCACGAAGTCAAGTTCAAGTTGAAATTGATGAATCCCACACTTTGCTTAGAAATGGTTGTACGCACAGGTTAAGCACATATCTGTGCGTAAGTCACGTTGATGAATGAGGGCCAAGGTCTTTAGAAAAGGTCTAGACATTGCAGAACTCCAGTGACCATGAGACCAGAGTCAGAAACAGAAAGAGGAAAGTTGCTTACTTTTCCAAAATAGTGATTAAACCTTCACAATATGCAGTATAAACCTTGATCAGAATCAGGATAGAAAATAAGTAGGAGCCATGTCACCGATCATGTAAAGGCCAAAGGTCAGATTCTGTACATATGATGGGAGGTCATTATGCTTTAATAGTGGTTTATTTTATTTATTATGCTTTATTATGTTTTTTCTACCCAAGGGTGTAGGAGTAATGGAGTTGTCCGTGCTTCTCCAGTAAGCAGTCGTGCTTGTGGGTTCCCACCTTGACGCTTAGCTGGCAGACACCCAGTAGGTCGTCAAAAAGAAAATCGTGGTCGAACACCTCCATCCTCAGAACGTCATTCTCTTGGGCCTCGATGTAGCTGAACTCCTCCTCCCACCAAGGGTTAGAGTTGTTGTGGCGAACGGACGTTTTTCCCAGGGTGGCGGGGCCGCAGAACAACTTGACGTAGCCGTCAGTGGTGCCCAGGAGGTTATCATCGCGCAGGTCACTGGCATGCAGGTTGAAGACCTTGAGCTGGGCGTGGGCTGTGGCCAGGGCAAACAGGACCAGCAGGACCAGAGAGAGGCAGGACGCCATGGGTTCAGAGAGATGGGGGGCTTGGTCGGTGGAGGGAAGTTGACACGGTGTGGACATGTCAGAATACACATACTGTACAGTGGAGGTACCAGCACCATTGCCTTGGACAAAATGTTTCCAATGCCCATCTGTCCTCCATGTTGGACTTCCATGTTGGAAGACAGCCTCCGTGTTGGAGGACAGATGGCCATTAGTTGCTACAGTATCTGCAAAGCAACGGTTGTTATGTGTTGATATTTGAGAAATAGATCATACAAATTTCATAAATTGGTGATCTTGGATCTTGTAAACGAGTCGCAGTGGAACAGTAATATCATGGTGTCCCTATGTTTCACCCGCTCTATACCAGGGGCGTTTTTAGGGTTAGAAAACATTGAGGGCTTCAGCCGGGGGGGGGTGGGGGGGGGTGGAGGGTGTGGAGGGTCCCCAAATCATCAGTTTCTTATTTATTTATTTAACCTTTATTTAGCCAGATAAAACATTGATCTGGTCCAAGAGGCCCCAACAGGAGTACAAATATACATTATACACATATATACATATATACATATATATATATATATATATATATATATATATATATATATATATATATATATATATATATATATATATATATATATATATATATATATATATATATATATATATATATATACATATACTGTACATACATACACACATATACACCAATAACAAAATAAAAACACAGTTAAGAATCATACACATAAGCAAATAAACAAACAAACATATGTACAGCCTATGTACAAAAGAAATAAACAGTTAATCTCTAGTCTTTACAGTTTTCTTCAATTGCATAAACACTCAAATCAAAAGTATTACACAATTATCAAAACCTTACACTCCAGGAGCAAAACATAGGCCCAGATTTGCACCCCTATAAGCACAATGTCAGCCTCACACTTTTTGCAAAACAATACACACAATGATTTGCAAAACACTAAACACACTTGCATTACATTAGACAGAATGTCAAATTACCACACATATGAGCCAATTGGTTAAACACAGACATCAGATGCACAAACACACCATTGCTTAATTGTAGATACACCAATCAGGTTTAAGCACTAAAAATGCAGCAGGTGCAGTTCACCTGTCTTCAACCAAAATGGAAGGAGAGTGAAGTACTGTACACAGAGAACGTGAAAATATACAATACATTCACCAAACACTACACAAGACAACCAATGATGCAGACTGATGAAAATATACATTTTCTCCCATTTTCCCAAATCAGTCAACATGTCAACATGGAGAATCACAACAAAAAATTATCTTGCCAGATCCAGCTAGGCAAAGAGATCATGTCTAGTATTTTCTGTACTCTATTTAAAATGTTTCAAAATTGTTTTTGTTTTACTGTAATTTTAACCTGTACTAGATACAGTATTTTATGTTTGTCTGATATTTGCTGAGCTTACAGTGTTATGCACATAGTAGCATGGAAACTGGGACATGTTTTGTTGTGATTCTCCATGTTGAAATGTTGACTGATTTGGTTATATGGAGAGAAAATTTATATTTTCATCAGTCTGCATCATTGATTTGGGTATATGTATTATGTAGATAAATAAATTATATTTTCATCAGTCTACACTACAGCATTGGTCTTGTGTAATGTTTGGTGAATTTATTGTATATTTGCACATTCTCTGCGTACTTCACTTACAGTACTCTAATCACTGAGAAGTAGAATTAGAAAATTGTAGAAAACACTAAATGTGTTTTAGGTTAAGCACAGCAGTGTGTGTAACTGGTTCAAACAGAATTAAGTCATATGAAACGTGTGTTTGATATGGTAACAAAATGTACTTTTTATAAATTAGTGTATGGTTTTGACAAGTGTTTAATTTAGCAAAGGATCTGAGGTGTTCTGATAATTGTGTGCGTGGTTGTGCTAATTGTGTGAGGTTTTGTCCGCTCCCCACCCACTCGCTCCGTTCCTTTAAGGTATTTTGTTAATTAATTGCATTCCCCGCCTCACGCTTCTTTCCTGTAAGATGCTGTGTTGATTGGTGCTCTCCCCACCACACGCTTCTGGAGCAATGATCAATTTCATCCCGCAGCTGTCGCAGCTTGTTATTAGCGCCCCGTGGCTTTATATACCCTGATTTCCCTAATATCGATGTTGGATCGTTTTGAATATTCCCTGCATCTGCCTTTCTTTCCCGTCGCTGTCTGTTGCTCCCCAGGACTCTCGTGAAGTATCCCTGTTGGAGAACCTGATTCCCCGTACGAAGCTACGCCTCGTTTATCTGCCCGCTTTACGCGTTGCGCTCTGGTGAGTTTTTGGTTAACAGTTCTTTTTGGATCACTCGTTTTTTGTGTGTTTGTGAAACACCGAAGAGATCCCGTTTTTGTTATACTGTTCTCACCTATTTTTTGTTGTTGGATTTACACCTTGGATTACCGTATTGTTTTCTCTCTGGACTCTGCTAACTGTGTGTATCACACCGAAGATCAAGTCACTTGGATATTTGTTTGGATCAGTCACCTCTCTGTTTCTGTTGTGCGCTGAGCTAACTGGGATTTCTCTCTCCCCCTCCGTTTCCACCTGGAGTGTATGCTGGGGGGAACTGCAGAGCGGCTCAGACGTCACAAGCAAATTCCTCACCATCACCTTCTGGGAGAATCTGCAGAGCCGCAAACATTCTTCACATGCCAGATTCCCCGTTTGTTCTGTTCTCCACCTAATTCAATCTTGTGACTCTGAGAATAAACACGCCATTGTTTTTGGCTAACTCTGAAACAACTCTCTCTGCCGTTGCGCTTGGGGTCGGTTACAAACCCTAACATTACGATCCAACCATGACGACCCCAGCCGACACAAAGAGAGTCAGAACAGCATTGGCAGGCCAGATAGAGTTAACCAAGGGCCACAGCCTACTGCTAGATGCGGCTGCTGTACAGGAACTCCGAGAGCAGGTCCTGCCTATTCAGGGGTCCCTGGGCTCTCTGGCTAGCCAGCAGTCTAGTATTCTCCTCCACTTACACACGCTGAGTGAGACCGTTAACACCTTGCTTGTAACCCCACTTCCTTCAGGAGCCTTGGCCGGAGCATCACCCGCAGCCCTGGCAGGGCCCGCGCCTCCCGATCCCGCACCTCGGGAGCCCCGTCTCTCCGAACCACGGCTGTTCGACGGTAACTTTGGATTGTGCCACATTCATCATGCAATGTGAGTTGGTTTTTCTTCATCAACCCAGTCGTTTCACTTCAAGGGGAGCCCGAGTGGCCTACATGACTAACTTGCTCTCAGGCCGGGCAGCCGAGTGGGTCACTGCCTCCTGGGCAATGGAGGCAGACTTCTGTTTCTCCTACCCAGACTTCGTGGCTGAGCTCCGCAGGGTTTTCCACCATCCAGCCCGTGGTCTGGACCCTGGAGCCCGGTTGGGTACCTTCCGGCAGGGCAGCGGCGGGGTTACCGACTACGTGCTGGAGTTCAGACTGGCGGCTACGGAGAGCGGTTGGAACGACCAAGCACTTCGTCTTACCTTCATGAGGGGGCTCAACGACGCAGTCAGGGACCAGCTCGCGACCCGTGAGGAACCTGAGTCCCTCGAGGACCTGTTCAGCCTCGCCATTCGCATCGAGAGAAGACGTGAGAGAACCCGACAGGGACCTCCAGAGGTACTCCGGACCCCCCGTACTTGTGACGGTACTGCTGGTCGCCCTGCTCCCAACACGACTGGTGGCTGTTTCCCCTCCCGTTCGGTACCCGAGGAGGAACCCATGCAGCTGGGACGTTCTCATCTTAGCCAAGCTGAACGGGAGGCGAGGTTCAGGTCCGGCCTTTGCCTCTACTGCGGTCGGGAGGGACACCGTATCGCCAACTGCCCCACCCGGCCAAAAGACCAGGCTCGCCGGGACCCCGGGAGATCCTGGTGAGCCGTTTTTCTCGTTCCCAGAGCCGTGCACCACCTGGCCATCTGATGAGCGTCACCCTGGCCTGGGCGGACCAACGGGCCACGGTGGAGGCACTCATTGACTCTGGGGCTGACGAGAGTTTCCTAGACTTCGAGTTTGCTACCCGGGCCAACATCCCACTTGAGGACCTAGTGAGGCCATTGGAGGTATTCGCATTGGACCAACACCGCCTGGCTGACATCACTCAACGCACCTGCCCTGTCCTGCTCACCATTGCTGGTAACCACGTTGAGAGACTCCAGTTCCTTATCACCAGATCCCCTCTTGTCCCAGTAGTCCTGGGCCGGCCCTGGCTCGCGCTGCACGAGCCCCACATCGCCTGGTCCTCCGGTACCATCAAGGGCTGGAGCTCCTCCTGTCATGCCCAGTGTCTTCAGGCGGCGTCCTGTCCCCCGCCCCGGAGATCCGTTGGTGAGCCGCCTCTGGACCTCTGGACCATACCCCCCGAGTACCACGACCTCATGGAGGTTTTCAGTAAGTCCAGGGCTCAGGCTCTTCCGCCTCACCGGCCTTACGACTGTGCCATCGACCTCCGCTCAGGGGCTCCCCTTTCCGGCAGCCGCCTCTGCAGTCTGACCGTCCCGGAGAAGGCAGCGATGGATCAATACATCTCTGAGTCCTTGGAAGCAGGACTCATTCGGCCTTCCTCCTCTCCGGTGGCGGCCGGTTTCTTCTTTGTTGGGAAGAAGGACGGAGACCTTCGACCCTGCATCGACTATCGCCAGCTCAACGAGATCACCATTAAGAACAAGTATCCTCTACCTCTCATGAACTCCACCTTCGAGCCTCTCACCCAGGCTACCGTCTTTACCAAGCTAGACCTCCGGAGTGCCTACCATCTAGTCCGTATCCGAGAGGGCGATGAATGGAAGACCGCCTTCAAGACTCCCAGGGGCCACTACGAGTACCTGGTGATGCCGTTCGGCCTCACCAACGCTCCGGCGGTATTCCAGGCGCTCATGAACGACGTCCTTCGTGACATGCTGGAGGAGTTTGTGGTAGTATACCTAGACGACATCCTCATCTTCTCCAAGACCCTCGAGGAACACATCCAGCATGTCCGCCGTGTGCTGGAGCGCCTCCTCCACAATCGGCTCTTCGTCAAGGCGGAGAAGTGCCGCTTCCACTCCGACTCCGTCGATTACCTGGGCTTCATCGTGGAGAAGGGCTTGACCCGAGCTGATCCTCGCAAGATCCTGGCCGTGGAGGAATGGCCGGAACCCACCTCTCGGAAGGAGTTACAGAGCTTCCTCGGGTTCGCCAACTTCTACCGAAGGTTCATCCGGAACTACAGTCAAGTGGCGGAACCACTTACCAGACTGACCTCTCCCGCCCTGCCGTTCGACTGGTCCCCAGCGGCGTGTGCTGCGTTCCGCTCCCTCAAGAAGAGGTTCACTTCCGCCTCGATCTTGCTCCATCCAGACCCCAAGAGACAGTTCATCGTTGAGGTGGACGCCTCGGATACAGGACTGGGGGCTATCTTATCCCAGCGGTCGGCAACGGACCAGAAGGTACATCCGTGCGCCTTCTACTCGCGTCGGTTCCTCCCTGCCGAGAGGAACTATGACATCGGCAATCGGGAGCTGCTGGCGGTTGTGGCTGCCTTGGAGGAGTGGCGTCATTGACTAGAGGGGGCCGAGGAGCCGTTTACCATTTGGACGGACCACAAGAACCTGACGTACATCCGTGCTTCCAAGCGCCTCAATGGCCGGCAGGCAAGATGGGCCAGCTTCCTCAGTCGGTTCGACTTCTCGCTGACGTTTCGCCCTGGTTCCCGCAACACGAAGGCCGACTCCCTGTCCCGGTTACACTCCAAGGGGGCTCCAACCACTGAGGACCCGACTCCCATCCTCCCAGAGGCCAGGGTGGTAGGAGTCGTCACCTTGGGCATCGAGGGGGTGGTAAGGCTAACCCAAGTCTAAGCTGATGCAGACTAAAATATAGGCAACAAAAGAAGATACGTGAGCTTATTATGATGTGATATCCTTGGAAAACGCTACTCTGTTGGAACCTATTAATTACCAGAGTAGCGTCATAATATTCATAGTTTCAACCTCAAACTAAGCTCACAACCTCTTCCATTCCTGAAAACGATGTATTCGGATTGAATTAACCAATTGATTATACAGATAGCGGGAAGATGACCGGCGATGCCTCGGCAGTACGTGAATGTACATTTAACGGGACATTAGTCACGGGTTGAAGGGACCGAGAGTATGATTAAAAGGTATATATAATCTAATATATCGCTGGTAAATTTCGAAGTCAGGTTCGGTCGTTATGACTTTAATAACGATGTATAGGTATATCAAGGGTATAAATGCCTTGTCGCAGCGGTGCTGGTCGACTAAACGAACAGCGATCCAATACAGTCAGATATATACACACGTTAACTTATATGTATTATTGTTGTTTTGTCTGTTTAAAGTCTCGTTTGTGTGTGATATCGCGCCGAGCATTGAGAGACGAGTTAACGTTATGGGAATAACATTGGGGTACAACTCGCGCGACATGCAACGTCCGGTTGGAAATTATAGTTTTATAGTTTCTATTTGTTTACGTTTCACTATGCACAAGTGACGTTCATTCGGTTACAAAACGCTGGTTTTAGGTAAATTCCAGGCTATTGAGAGCTCGCGGAACTAGTACTGCAGGATTGCAAAGCGTTATTTCCGAGGCGAATGAGAACGCACGAACGTCGCTTGGAGCGATGACGTCACGCTATGCGCGCCGTGGAGTTATGGTTTTGTTGTGAGCCTATCCATAGGCGAACGTAAAGTTTAATATGCCCGAGGGCGAGGGTATATGAAATCCACGTGTAGTATATGTTTTATTTGTATATGTATGTGCGCGCTGCTATTGGAAAGTGTTGAGTTGCGGTGGCGAGATGCAGAAGAGTGTTTCCAGAGTTGCATTATCCCAGACCACCGGAGAAACGAGCCGAACATTGCATTGACGACACGTAACGTGCTACAGCCTCAGGAACCACTATTCGATTAAAGATACACATGGGCACAAAAGGGGGTAAGTTAATATGGTTATTCAATAACTGAACTGAACTGTGAGGATCCAACGTGAACACGCCAGCTTTTTCCGGTAAATATGAAATCCTAATGTAACTGCATGACATAACTATCTTCTCATTCGCAGTGAATTATAGCTATCCCATATCGCTTGAGTGATTGGTTTTCATTACTGTACACGTTATAAGTCACATAAAGCTAATTACAATGTCTGTTTCAGAATTATAATACATCTGTGGGCGTACCGGTCATACTGACCAATACGGGGAGCTAAACAAACACTTCCGGTTTCCGGTATATGGCAGTACAGGAATTGTAGTCCACATAAACAGCGTTAGATTAGACTTTATAAGCTTTTAATGTTGAAAACTTGGACACAAACAACATAGATTATGTTTAAAAGTAAGATGTTTAGGTTAACAAGTAGGTTATATTCACTTGAGTTAATGTGTTTATCTAAAGAACCAATGAAAGATAACTAGCCCTTTCCATTGTAAGACATTTTTAAACATGATTCAAAATGTGTTTATTTTCAGTCAGGCTCTGAGGCGAGATGCAGAGACCTACACCCAAATTGTATCACAAAAGACTGAAACTCCAACAATTTGCATGTCAACATGTGTGGAGCTGAAAGACAATCGATTGACCAGTTAAAACAAATCTGCATCCAAACACCCACATGTAAATTGTGTTTACAGGAAGCAAACAGAAAATCAAGAGACAGAAAGGGACTGAGTTAATCTACATTAGAACACAAAGCAGTTTGGAGCTAAAGGAAAATCAATTGTGAGACGATAGCAGACACTATTCAGGATGGGCACTTGAAACCCACAGGGTATGGCGTGAGAGAGACAAAGCAATGCAAATGCCTGCACTCTGACCACAGGTTTGGTGGACTCACCTGACAATGAATAACAATGGATGGAACCACTTAATTAACATGAATCAGACAAGTGATCTAAATCTAAATCTACCTAATTCCCATACTAACAATAACTAACCAGTCGTTTTCATCATCTCTTTTCAAGAGGCACACGAATTAGAGATGAATTCTGAATAAAACCAGACAAAGTAGAAGTGCCCGAGATGAAAGATTAATGATGAAAACAACTTTACTTACAATCTCCTCCTTCTATTCTCTGCTTATAACCAATAACATGCATGACTATTCTTTTCAAAAAACTAATACATTTCCATGACTGCAAAATATCAACCACCAAAATTGGAACACAATTATCTAAATGTACAAGGTATACATGTACATTGATCATTTAGCTGACACTTTTATCCAAAAGCGACTCACAGGTTCTGTATGACAGGACATCAAAAAGGGCACAACTCTATCAGCTGAGTAACAATGGTCATCAAAGTGTTGAGTGCTACAGTTTAGGTTAGTTTATTAGGACAAATGCATGACAGTAAGGTTAGCTAGGGTTAGAATGATTTGTATCAGTTGAAAGCAGGATAATCATTTACACAATGATTATCAAAATGCACAAGGTATATTAGAGGTAATTAAATGAATACTACTTAAGAGTAGACGAGAAAATGAATGATTGTTTTTCATGCAAAATTAACTGGCTGCCTAGATTTTATGTTTTTCCCCATGCTAAATTATGACGAGCCACACTGAGACGTGAAGAACGCCAGAGAAGGCGTGACGAGGTAAGTATCCTGAGGCACACCCATCGCACAGGTAAGATCAACTTCAATTTAACATCACAGACTATGAAGAAAAAGAGCTATTTTATCTGATTCAAGACTTTGGCCATTCATTTACAATTTTATTTAGAGCTTAATGCTGTAAGATCTAGTTAGATACAAGATCTGATAAGATTGTAGTGAATGTGACCTTCTTGACATAAGGAATCACTGCTAATGCAATTGGCTTGCATTTCCTATTTTCAATTAAGTGATTTTATTTACAATGAATTGAATTAATCCCAAAATGATTTTCCTCTGTAGCAGAAAGGCGTTGAATCATTTATGTGAGGAGGTTTTCTAAGGCAATTTTATCATCTTCAGATCATATTGGTGAGAGGACACGACAAGTGAGAAGGAGTGAGACGACGCGTGACCTGAACCACAAACGACGGCAGGACCAGGCAGAGAGGAACATAACCCAGCGACCTGAGCGACCCACGACAGCATAGGACCACCAGGGACGCCGCCAAGGAGCTGCGGACACAACCAGGACGACGACAGCAACCGTGGGAGAGCCGCCATCCAACCCAGCCACACAACACAGACGTCGCCAAAGGGGAGCAGAGACAGAAAGAACGACATGCAGCCTCACCCCGGCGACCCGCGGCAGACCATCTGCAAAAGGGAACTGAAGTCCCCGACCATCAAGGTGGATTCCCATGACAAGATTGTCATCCGTGTGAGAGAGAGCGTCCTACAGACAGGCCACTACACCAGCAAACCCTCGCCCCTCTGGTACCGCGATGACGGGGAGCGGGGGACCAACCACCACACAGCACGTTCAAGACCACCCTACCGCCATGTCTCAAGGCCTGATAAAGGTCAAGCGTGAGCACAGTGGCAGACATGTGATGGTGGTGGAGAACAACATAGGCTCCAGGAAAAGAGTCTGCAAGGCCACTATAGTTGACCGCCCCACTGCTACCGGTGACCCTTGACAAGGTACACAGGGAGTGGACGGCGACCTCCTGTAGGCCCCCTCTGAATGATGGAGGAGTGAATGTTCCCGACTGCACCGTCAAGAAGAGAGACATCATCAGAGACCTGTGGACCAAGAGGCATCTGAACGCCACATTGTCCACATTATTATGTATTTATTTAAATTTTACTGTGTTACTGTATTACATCACATTTGAATTACTTAGGTTACAAAATTGTATTGTCAGACAAGAAAGAATCAGTTGGTTTATTCTCTCATAGAAGAGGACATGTAACGTTGTTGTTTTGCACCTGTATGGTGAACAGTTGATAGTATATGCACTAGAATTACATACAGAAGCGATGCATAAGACGTTTTATCTCCTCATTTATAGAGAAGAAATGGAGAAAATTGCCTGATTCTAAGTAAAGACCAACAAAACTGAGGCAATCACAGATGAAAGTGACACTCAAACTCAGGTTAAATACAACTGGATCCTAAGTAATTTCATCAAGAATCATTATAAAATGTGCATATATATATTTTTGAACAGTTTCCCATAATCAATCATGTTAGTTTTATTAACCACCAGGTTAACGGTTGTTAAAATGTTTTTTGTACACATTAGCCTTATGTGTAAATCCTATTCCTAATAATTATGCACACAATTTGGTTTTCACCCTGTGCACTCTGACCACACAGAGACAGTGCTCACATGTATGTAATAGTTTTATTACTATGCCTGTATGCACAACCATCACATTAGCTCCCCTGAGTCACGACATGAACGACTGAAGGTATGCCAAGATATTTGCTTCTAATGATTATGTTAATTGTTGTTTGATATCAGAGTTGAGGACCACTCATTGATATAGGTATTTTGAGCGATTAATAAAAGAAAAGGGTGATATCTATTCCCACATCTCTGATATCAAAATAACACAGATCGCAGTCCAGTCGATCATGTCATGAATCATGTATATAAATAATACTATTTTAAACTATTAGGCCAACCAACAGATCACATTGGCCAACATTTTCATTATTTTATTTATTTTCTATTTTATTCATTATCTGATAACCAATGAATTACATCGGTCCCATTCTTGTACCATACCTATTCACGTTTACCTGTTCCAAACAACCCTGGTATATTATACATTAATCTCACCCACATTATAAGAAAGAAAAGTGAGTATTGTGGTATAATTATAATATAATGTTCTCATGTAAATATATTCCCCTCCCCTATATCCCCTTACCTGTGCCCCCCCCTATCTGTGGAATAAGACATCCCCCTCCCCTCTCCCCAAACCTGTACCCCCCCCCCCCCCCCATCTGACCTATCAAATGGGACCACACCCCCCCCTTGTTACCTATATAGGTCTCCTCCCGAGATCTATCGGGGTCTTTTTACCTGGGTCATTTCAGCTGATCACCTGGGGGAAGCCATCAGCCATTCTCTCTATGTATTCTATCTGTTTGGTTAATAAACCTTGTTATTATCCAAACCTCGGTTGACTGAGAACATTCTTCATCAGGATATCCACAAATATCCCACAAGTTCCTCTGGCACGTCGGGTGCGTTGTTGGTGAACGGAGAGCGAAAACGTGCAAAGTCCGTCTCTAGTTGAGTGAAGACAGTGAATCGATTGTCAAACTTGTCAAGGCTGAGCAGCATGTTCTTGTTCGTGTCCATACTCTCATGATTGACAGGTCGAGATTTTAGACAGGGGAAGTGGACTGCGTTGTGCTGGGATAGCTGCGTCTCCCACAGAGCCAATTTCATTTGAAAAGCACAACCGCTATCATCGTACTCTGTGACGAGTGTGTTGCGGCCCTGCATGCCAACATTCAGCACATTTAAGTGTTCTGTAATGTCCACTAAAAAGGCAAGATCCCTAAGTCAGTCTGGATCACCCAACTCAATCACTAGCTTTCCTTTCTGCTCCATGAATTGAGCAATCTCCGCGCGTAATTTGAAGAAGTGTTTGAGCACTGCTCCTCGGCTCAACCAACGGACCTCAGTGTGGTAGAGCAGGCTGTGACTAATATTGCGTTCTGATAAAAGTGCGGCAAAATGCCGATGGTTAAGTATTTTGGCTCTAATAAAATCTACAATGTACAAACTGTTTGGATAACAACACGTATTACATTGTCCATTTTCAGGCTCTTGCTGCATAACTCTATGTCAGCCTCTGCGTTATGATATTATATGAAAATGTAATTGTAGTGCTGTCAGACCCGGATACGGGTTGTCTTTTCTTCTCCGAGTGCTTCGTTTACATGTTAAAATCACAAGGATTTTCTTCTGGGGGACAATGCCCACATCCCTACAGGGGTTTGGTTTACACACATGTCACCTTTTTCATCAGTTTGAGGTCTGGTTATATACTGTAGTTACTGAAACTGATTGAATATGGCACCGCCCCACCTAGAATATTCTTCACCAGCCGCCACTGGTTCCTAGATACCAAGAACATGCTAATTGACCTTGTAGAAGTGGAGCAATCTTCCATTTACTTGGGCATGTACTTTTAGGCGGATTTTCAGAAAATAGGGCTAAAGCTTAACAGGTTAATCGGTCTATCCCTAGTTTGTAGATTATTATAGGTAATCAGGTTAATTGATTGAGTCAAAGCTGTGTGTTGTTGAGTCACCAGTATACAGTATAATGAGCTCCTCTGTCAGAACAAGGTTGTCTGAGTCAAAGCTCTGTGTTGTTGAGTCACCAGTATACAGTGACAGACTATATCTTCTTCAAGCGTCTCAGGTCAGGTTGCTTAGGAGAGATCAGAGCTTCAAACACACAAACATCTGCTATAGACACCAATCTAAAGGTGTCCTGACATAATTGACTATCCTGCTATAATCACAGAGAAAACCCCCGCAATTCTTCACTTGCCATCTAAGTGGAACTACAAGATTAGTACCTACATATTCAAGGACTGCTCAATGACGAGAATAAAATTAATACTAATGTATATTTATTGTTTAATGTCTATACACTATAAACAGAATGTGAAAGATATATTGTAACAATATATTAATAGATTTACTGTATGGTAAGATAGAGAGCCATTAAAAGAGATATATCTTGAATGCATAAACATGTTACTTCAGAGTTACTTTGAGAGGATTATGTGCTCCAATATTTTCCACTCAGCACTATTCATCTATATGCAGAGACATGTCATCATTGTAAATACATCACATATAAACATAACACTGTCTTCATGGCACAATCTTGATGTTACTAAGAGATTCCCTTAAAATAAAAAAATATTTTCATGCATGGATTACTAGATTTCAACCCCAATACAATACCTCCTGGGCATTTCCTGGTTGTTAAAACACACATTTTCAAATCTTCTTATGGCCGGCTGCTATCAGAAGGCCTCGTTGAGTCATGGTGTCCTACTCAATCAACCCTGCACCACCATCGGCCAGTCTGTTATTTCATCATTTATTTCCTTTGTTGAACCAGACCAGGCTTTAGCTCCACTATTCTCACCTTGGTTAATAGAGGCCTTGCACTGAATGTTTGTGTAGTTCTTTGTCTTCCAACATGGCTGTCTAACATAGCATCCATTGTTTTGAACATGGCAATGGAAGGGACAACGGTTGCTATTAGAGTTGTTCCGATACCGATACCAGTATCGGAAATGCCGCCGATACTGCCTAAAATGCTGGTATCGGCGAGTACCCTCTAATTCTGCACTCCGATACCATATGACGTAATTTATCAACAACACTGCGGTCTGCTGAGTGAGCATTATAAAACAAACGTGTTTTTAACCGACCGTGGATTAAAGTGTCAATGCCATTTGTCATTTTAACAGCAGATACTTTCCAGATACTTTGCCATCGTCCCGACAGAGCGCTGTTGACGGGGAGCTGTGACGTACTTGGGTACGTGGGTTGGGCATTATCATTATTCCTGTATTTATGACACCATCTGAACATCAGGTTAGTATATTTATTGTGTTGTCTGTTATGTGTGGTGTTGTGTCATCTCCTAATTTCTGTTTCTATTCACAGATGCCACTCATCTCCCTGATTGGATTGGTTGCATCCGATTGGTGCACCTTGGAACATGCAGGGGAGATGGGTGGTTAATAGAGTGGAGATGACACAACATCGGGGCGCCTCACTCTGTCAGTTGACACTGATAGAGTTTCGTGAGGTTGCCATTGATTGACCACTGTGTGTGGATTACCTGGTGCTTATGTTGGCCACTGTTTGTGGACTTACCAGTAGCCAGATATATAGGTATTGTGTTGTGGGCCTTAGAGCCATTTGCCTTCCTGCGTGGAAGTAAGTATCTATATATATATATATCATATGGTATTATATATATATATTTAGTATTTACCTATACCTCACTTTGTCTGTTCTCCAATTACCTTTTTCCCTATTTGTTTACATGTTTGTGGGTTGTTTTTTCCCTTTGTTGCCCAGTTAGATCAGAGGAGGTTTCAAGTCCTACCCTACAAGAATAACTATAATTTACTCTTTGGGAACAGTGGGTTTAAATCCCCGCTTAATAAAATATCATTTACTATTTGGAACAACGCCTTGTGTTATTTTCTTTACCTGCCTGGGACCGGTGCTTTAAAAGCACTACTGGACGGGCTGGTTTTCACATATAGCCCGGTCCAGCTTATTCTATATTGTCTTGTGACATTGCTATGTGACAGGAGCTCTGATGGGTTCGCTTGGTGGTGTTATTAGCATTGAACAGCTAACCGAAAGCTAGCGTTAACTAACGTTAAAGTTTTAGCTTTAACGTTACCTTGGCTAAAGTTGGGGCTATTCATAATCCAGCAATAATGGCTGCAGACCTGCAAGCAAAGTACAGCAAGTTGGCAAAGGAGTATTCCAAGTTAAATCACATTTTCACCAGTAACGTTACAGTCTTTCCATCTACCGGTAGCTCATGCTAGCTACCCTAGCTCACGTTAACGTTGTCACTGATCGACCACCTCGCGTACACAATTAATGACATCTTGCGGACAGCCATATCGGTGACAATGTTTAGTTTTTAGTGCCAAATGATAAGAGTCTGAGGCGAAGTCTCAAAAGAGAATGTTGAATATTTATTGTGCAAAAATCACAACAGAGCCTCTGGTACTACAGTAGTTAACCTAAACGGAGCCTTGTGGAAGCAAGTGCAGCAACGAATAATGTCTGTGTGGAACTAATGTGCCAACAACCTTTCCGTGGGTGAACTCATTGAGATAGTTTTCAATTACTGATACTAATACTAATCTATACAATCACCTGTTGTTGAATAAATACCATTACTTTATAGTTATTACTAAAAAACAGTATATATAAAACAGTAGCTGTATAATTTTTTTTATGTTTTATAATTTATATAATATTATTATTATTATTATAATTTTTTTAATGTTTGCACTGGTATCGGATCAGTATCGGTATCGGATCAGGAAGGAAAAAATGGTATCGGAACATCTCTAGTTGCTATGTGCAAAATAATGGTTGCTATGTGTAGGAAAGCCAGTGGAACAGTAATATGCTTTCACATCTCAACCCTGGTGCTCAACCAAAAATAAAGGGTACATCAGAGGCACTCTCTCTGTCAATAATCAATATCATAACATAATAATCAATAATGCACAACACCAACACTTCACAAACACTGGTCTTATAATATGACAAAATACAGTATGCAATGTAAACACACTGAAGCCCCTTTCACACTGACCTAATTAATTTACTTTCAAACCTTTATTTTAACTAGAAAAAGGTTAAGGTTGCTCTCATTCACACAATCTTGAGTATAGTAAGAAATATTTGAAAGAAATATTTATATCAACGTCATCATGGCAGGTGAAAAAAAAAGGTCCTCTCGTTTCTTAAACACAACCAGCAAATTGGGGAACAAATCAACAGCATGCTTGTCCCCCCAAAACTCACTGAAGCCCCTTTCACACATGCACTGGACTCCTGACAATCTGCACATTAATCAGAGGGGCTGTATGTGCGAAAGCAGAGTTCCCAGCACCAAAGTAATAAAACCACGTAATGCCAAACTGAGCCCATGTCGGAACACAAGCAGATCATTGTTGGGAGAATTCACACAGCGAGCGAGTGGCCGTATTGATTAACTAACCATGTTCCAGACACAACAATGTTGCGTACAGATGGTATTTTCCCACGATAGATAAATGAAAGTGTGAGGCTTTAGTCTCATCAAGATTTCATTTCAAACCTTTATTTTAACTAGAAAAGTCAGGATTGCCCTCATTCGCAGCGATGTCAGTATAACAAGAACTATTTTAAATAAATATTTTAAATGCTGATCTTCATACACAGGAGATTTTTCTGCGTCCTGCCCTGCTCTACCTAGGAGCCACCCCTCATAAACCACATGCAGTATTTCCTAGTGTGTCCTGTTGCAAAGCTTACAGATGTCAAAGAATAGTTGGGAGGGACGCAATCTTTAAAAACTATATTTAGCAAATATTTGATAGAATTTCAATAGAAAATAAACAAAAAAATATATACAATTACTACAAGCCAGAAAAGGGATTTTTTTACTCTGAGGGAAAAGGGCAGGTTGGAAGAGGACTAGAGAGCAAGGCCTCTATTAAAACTATGTTTGAGTGTCAGAAGTTCTTCTGATGCAGATCACATATAGTTGGATTGCTGTCCAGGATTAATGTGTTTTTAAGCAGATTTCTACACAATTCTAGGGTTTGACACCTGAATGAATATACTGGAATATATTGGTGTTTCTTTTGTTCTTGAGATTGTCTGAAGCTCTTCCCATACTGGTCAGTGTCACGGCTTCTCTCCTGTATGAATGCGCTGGTGTTTCTTTAAGTGTCCATATCTACTGAAGCTCTTCTCACACTGGTCACAGTTATAGGGCTTCTCTCCTGTATGAATGCGCTGGTGTGTCTTTAAGGCTCCAGACTGACTGAAGCTCTTCTCACACTGGTCACAGTTATAGGGCTTCTTTCCTGTATGAATGCGCTGGTGTGTCTTTAAGTTTCCAGAGTCACTGAAGCTCTTCTCACACTGGTCACAGTTATAGGGCTTCTCTCCTGTATGAATGCGCTGGTGTGTCTTTAAGGCTCCAGACTGGCTGAAGCTCTTCTCACACTGGCCACAGTTATAGGGCTTCTCTCCACTATGAATGCGCTGGTGTTTCTTTAAGTGTCCAGAGTTACTGAAGCTCTTCTCACACTGGTCACAGTGGTAGGGCTTCTCTCCTGTATGAATGCGCTGGTGACTCTTTAACCCTCCAGAGGTACTGCAGCTCTTCTCACACTGGTCACAGTTAAGCTTCTCTCCTGTATGAATACGCTGGTGTATCTTTAAGCCTCCAGAGTGACTGAAGCTCTTCTCACACTGGTCACAGTTATAGGGCTTCTCTCCTGTATGAATACGCTGGTGTGACTTTAAGTTTCCAGACTGACTGAAGCTCTTCTCACACTGGTCACAGTGGTAAGGCTTCCCTCCTGTATGAATGCGCTGGTGTTTCTTTAAGTGTCCAGAGTTATTGAAGCTCTTCTCACACTGGTCACAGTTATAGGGCTTCTCTCCTGTATGAATACGCTGGTGTTTCTTTAAGCTTCCAGACTGACTGAAGCTCTTCTCACACTGGTCACAGTAGTAGGGCTTCTCTCCTGTATGAGTGCGCTGGTGTGTCTTTAGGACTCCAAAGTTAATGAAGCTCTTCTCACACTGGTCACAGTGGTAAGGCTTCTCTCCTGTATGAATACGCTGGTGACTCTTTAACCCTCCAGAGGTACTGCAGCGTGTTCCACATTGGTCACAGTAGTAGGGCTTCTCTCCTGTATGAATACGCTGGTGACTCTTTAACCCTTCAGAGGTACTGAAGCTCTTCTCACATTGGTCACAGTAGTGGGCCTTCTCTCCTGTATGAATACGCTGGTGTATTAGATAAGCTGCCTTTTTGATGAAGCGCTTTCCACACTGGTCACAGCAGTGAGGCCTTGGCTCGTTCATATCTCTGCTTGTTGTTGGGGAGCAATGGTGTACCTGGAGAAGAGAGAAGTACACCAATGAAGAGTTCAGATTTGTTTTTTTTTGCATTTGTTCAGTTTGTATTTCTCAAGTTCTAAAATCTTTTATCCTCCAAATACACATGATTTAAAGGTTAATCTGCTCCATTTTTCCATTCATACATTGTCATGTTAGTACCGTCGTGAATATAAGTATGTTTTTAGAGTGTAGAGCAGTAATTCCTAGAACGCAAGTTATAGGCCCCGACGCATATTATACATAATCGATTGGCGTTTCGTTCCTATACACGCTATATTAAAAAATTCCAATGCATATGCTCGGTATACATTATGCTCCATCATGCGTGAAGGAAAGGGGGGGGGGGGTCGTTTTTATGATTCCTTGATCGTCAGTAACGGCTTTCTTTAGTATGACATCATACGTTGATCAGATGGATTGCAATGAAATAAATGGACAATCGAGCTGGAATTAATGTTAGATTCCTCTTACCTGTGGCCGATGAGTCTGGAGAAAAAATATTCCAATTATTTGATTTAGATCTGCTAGAGATCCATTTTCCGTTTTCTTTACGCAATAAACGCTGAAAGCATGTGCCACATCCGGTTTAGAGTGGAGTGCAACTCGCCCGAAATCCACCAGGCGGCGGTATTGATGCGTTGACATATCAGACAAGAGTCCAGCTGGCTCCTGGAGCCTTGCTGGATGAATTATAAATGCCGATAGCGAATAAAGGAAATAACGATCATAAAAACGTGTAACTCGTTGTTGGCGCTCAACGATTATCGGCCAATAACAAGTTAACTCGTTAATGGCGCAGAATGTGTTAATAGGTTTGAGCAATGTTTACAGTAGATTTCATTGACGGTTCTACATGCACGCCTGGTGATACTAAATCCAAATTGAACTCAGTCATTGGAATGAGTAGATTTGGTACAATCCATAGATGTGCAACATGGCTATAATAAGGTCATTTATAGGCCTGCTATTCTATATTCTATAATAATATTTCAAATTGCATGTGTCCGGATGGCAGAATTCAGTACTGTATCTATTCTTCCCTTTATTCATTTCCTTAGATTCTTTGTACACGTGATCTCAATAAGGTACTGAATGAGATCAGTGGCAGTTGTTGATGTCTGGTCATTTTTAGTGTTATTCACAGTCAAAGATGCAAAGAAAAATCATAATTCATATGCTCCTTTGTTTCATCACAATTTAAGCAAGACTAGTAATAGACACAATATTTCTGACACTGGGAATACATTCCATGAGATCCATAGATGTGCATAGATACCAAGAACATGCAAATGGACCTTGAAGAAGAGGAGCAATCTTCCATTTACTTGGGTATGTATTTTAGGATTTTCAGAAAATAGGCTAGGGCTTAACACTTTTAGTGCCAGCAGGGGGCGCACGATTTAGTGCTTGCGTGCCACCACCCACTTCAATGATAGCGCTCTCATATTTGTGAACACATAAACTACATCTTAAATTATGGCTATGTGTCTAATCTGGCCGTCGCTTATAAATGACTTGTTTGCAGTCAACATTGTCGAAACGTATTTTCTTTTATTTTTAATTTTTTTTTAATAATCGGTTCATTTCCATTTTTATACCATTTTGAAAAACTCGTTTTTTGAAAGTTTCAGGAAAATATAAAGATTCTGTGATAATCGCCCTTTACTGGAATATTCTGGAATACACAAAAAACGTTGACATTTTTCGGCCTATTTATGAATAGTTTTCAAATAAACGCTAGATTATCGATAGTATAGTGTACGTACGCACGCTATATAGGCGATCTGAAAAATCTCTTAAATCTCCTGATTTCCTGATCGCTCGCACAGCCACACACACATAGGGCAAAAGCTTCTCCGTGAAAACAGGTCTGATTATCCTAAGACTGGTAAAATAGATTCCTTACCTGAGATCAGATGTTATCCAAAAAGATTATTCCAATTCCTGATCGCCATTCCAAATATCGATCACACTTATTGATTGATTATTGGCTGCTGTGAATATATATTCCAGGCCGATTTTCGTCCCGCGATCACTGCCATGTCCATCAGACGGCTTGCTAAGTCTAAGCGACTGACCTGCAGTTACACAGGGATAGACGATAGGGGGCGCTTTTTCCAAATCTGAGCTCCTGATGGGGCTGGTGTACCAACGGGAGACTCTGTTTATGAAATATGAATTCAGATCGCTAATAAAAAAAAAACAATAATTGTCGTCGTGGGCATTCAGGCATCGGGCTGATAAAACGAGATATGTCGTCCGTGGCACTCAACTATGGGAACTATTTTACTAGTTTTGTATTTCTAATCAAGTACTCAAAAACAGCATTTTTCTACCTCAAGATCTTAAGCCGTTTTGAGGCTGGGCTCCAACCACTGTGTGGCCTGGTGCCAACTGCCACATCAACTGCCACATTATTATGCAGCTGAGAAATCTCTGACATCACAGATATGCAAATTTTCAGATGACTCAGTTCAGTGAGGGTGAATATTGTGAGAGGAGAATTGGAAGAATGTGCCAATATGAGAATTAGAGACATAGATCCTCTTAATATAAGTCCACATAGCCAGGAAACAATGCTAAACACTGAAAAAGGCCATTTATAAGATAGTTCCCCTTTAACACAATCCCGCCCAACAACGTATATATCCGTGTTTCGAATCCATGCTTAAAGGACCGAGGACGGATATATCCGTGGCAAGGTTGTTTTGGCTTTTATTCCATTTTAATAACCTATTCAAGGTCGCCGAGCGGCACTGCAGATGTACCCTACTCTTTGAATACGCCAAAGTGCATTACCGGCCAGATCCTCTTAGGGGCGATATCTCGATAATGCAGTGTTCCCTGTGGCAGAAGCGGTCTTTTTTTTCTGGATCTCTAATGTAGTTTTCTACTCACCTGAAGCGATCGCTATTGCCTGTTGCACGGAATACGTTTTGGATCGCGGATTTCACTATGCAGTAAGGGGATATATCATCAGCCAATGGACATATCGATCTACCAGATGGCAATCAATAACTGGGAAATGCTCGGGGGGATCCAACCGGCTCATGGTAAGATCTTTTTCACGTAAATTACATGCTGATCAGAGCTTGTTATGATACTCAACCAGCCGATCAGCGTATGTGGCTACTGAGATGAACACGGTTATTGGTAATCAATAATCAGAAACGACGTCCCCCGCCCCCCCCCCCCCCCCTTGCATGCATACATGCTTGAGGATCGTACCGATCATATGCAGTTCGAGTTTTAACTGTAGCTTCTGTATAACCGAAATGCCATTGGATATAACGTTAGTAGCTATTAGCCCTTTATGCAGCCTTCCAGGAAATATACTAGACCAAATCCCGTATAACGCTTATATTCACCGCGCTATAAAATGAGAACGTATTGATGAAAAAATTATTTCTTTAAGCCATTTTGAAGGGACGGTTTATGGTCTCAATTGACAATGAGAATGGACAGATAGCAATACTATAAAGTATAGATTTAGCTCTACAAACAGCCCCACGGACTGTGCAAGTCTATTTACATATGCTGGCCATCTAGAGTGATATTAGACGCATCCCAGTGGCCGCCAATGTGTTAAGAGGTTAAGAGTGTAATAGACGGGTAAATCTATGGGGAAAAAAACACCTAACCTCAAAAAATTGCAACAAAAGGTTTTTCAATGGATTCTGGTACCATTGGTCATGCTAAATAACATACTAAAAGTCTAATTAAATCTAACCATGCGAAAGGGGTAATTTTCAAGATGGCGGCCGCCAATACACTATTCACTACAGTTGAATAAGGTAAAAGAATTAACTAACAGATATCACCATAAAACCTTTTTTCAAATGAGGCAATATCTGCTTGCTATGACACACTCAGCCCCTAGTGCAGAGAGTGCGGAGGACCTGACCTGTAAAACACTACTGGACTTATCAGAATTTCCCTTTTCACTGCTGTGAGTGATGACCGTAAGTAGCTTACATAACTATCCTATCTACTAACCTAAGCTAGTAAACAAACCTTAGCAAGCTACGTTTCTAATAGGGGTGCACCGATATATCGGTCGGGTATCGGTATCGGCCGATAAGTGCCTTGTTGACTGCCATCGGCCTATAAGCTCAAATTTGCCGATGGCAGTGGCCGATAAATAGTCAATTTGTGTCGCGTCAATCTGGTCCACACGTTCAAACTTTGAAAAAAGTTTCAGTCAAGCAACCTGCACAACCCCGCCCCCACACGCTACTGCATCAAAGTTACTTATGATTAAAAAAGGCATTCGTTTTGTGGCATTAACGTTATATAGTTACACATTCAATAACATCAGCGTATTTACCCGACCATAGCAAGCATTACTCATTCATATCTCTCACTTCCTTCCTTTGCTCAGAGAGCCCATACTGAATTGTACCCATTCTGCAATCTGTTAATAAAGTTTTCAATCAGACAAATGTATAGAAAAGCTTTTATTATAACATTCGTTGCAGTAAAATCATTATGCCTCGTTTAGTAGTGCTGGTAGTCTACTCGTGGGCCATGGGGAGCTAGCGTTATTAGCTACGGTAAGTTTGTTGTGGTTCTCTCGTGAAGATCAATGGCGGACTTCCCGGAAGTAAAAAACGAATAAGCGCTTGCCGATTGGTGGTAAGAACAGCAGGAGGTGGGTGCAAGCGGTGTGACGTAATTGGCAGAATTGACTTGTCAATCAAAATTGTTCTGTTGTACCTGACACGACACATGCATTGCAAACTCAGATTATGGAGATATTACTGGAGAACATGGAACTTTGTTTGAGAGAGATACAGTGAGTGCTGTCTCTTAAACTCTTAAAACTCATAAACGTTTTAGTCTTTTTAGTCATGTTAGTCTATTAGGTTATGAAAGCCAGTGGGTATTGTATGACTCAGACTCCAGCAATAATCATGAGCATTATAAAATATATAAAAAACACATGGCATGATGGAATACCATAAACATATTTCTTGATGTTTCCTTTTTTAAGTAAGTAAAGAGGCCTATGTTCATATCGGTGAGCACAATTTCTAACACAAAAAGAGAGACGTGTAGCCTATTTATTTATTTAATATTTTATTTATTCATTTTATTATTATTATTTTATTTGTTGCCATGACTAAAATACTTTCGGCTTTTTTACATAAGGGTCCTCCATTTTCAATTATCAAAACATTTAGAGACATACAAATATACAGTAGTTTCCTAAAATGTTTTACTCCCCCCCCCACAAATATCGGTATCGGTTATCGACTGATTGTGTTAGTTGAAAAATCGGTATCGGCCGCAAATTTTCATATCGGTGCATCCCTAGTTTCTAACCTTAGCTAGCTAATTTCTAGCTCAGGTTAGTAGAAATGGGAGCATATCTATGTTCCCCGGGTCCTATGTTCCCCGCTCCTGATAAAACACCCTCACACAACTCTGTCGCTAGTGTTCTTTTAGGAATATAAGTTTAACGCTTGAACCACACACACGCAATCAATAGCCTACCACCTAGCCAACAATATTAGTCTTTCCTCCAGAAACACTATTTTTTTTTATCCACTTTTTCTCCTCCTATTTTTCTTGTATATTTCCTCCCATCCCAATTGAGTCGTAATTCCCCCCTCACCTTCCTGGTAGTTGCGCGCATTTGCCCCCTACTTGCCGGTCTAGGGAGCCCTGAAGTCTATCACATGCTTCCTCTAATACATAAGAGACAGCCAGCAGCCTCTTTTCACCTGGCAGCGAGGACTCTCATTGGGTGAGTGTAACGCGTGGGAGGGCACACTACCTCACCCAGATCCCTTCCTCGCTGTGCAGGCGCCCTGACCGACCTGTAGGAGTCCCTGTTTACAACGACCAGATTACCACCCACCGGCTTCCCTCCCGCTGACACTGCCAATTGTGTCAGTATGACGACCGGCCAAGCCGGAGGCACCGCTGACAGCTGGATTCGATACCAGTGTATCTGCGGTGGTAGACCGATGCTTAGTCCGCTGCTCTACCCGGCCGCCCTTCCAGAAACACTCAATTCCATTTCTCTCGTTTCCGTGCCGGCGAAATTCTACCGTTCGTTGCGGCGACTACTAACACACAAATTTAACCTCTTCACCCGGAGCCTATTTTCTAAAAATCCGCCTAAAATACATACCTAAGTAAATGGAATATTGCTCCACTTCTTCAAGGTAATTTGCATATTCTTGGTATCTAGGGACATCTATGGACCTCAGTGAATGTATTCACAGAGTCAGAAATATTGTGTCTATTACTAGGCTTGCTTAAATTGTGATGAAACAAAGGAGCATATGAATTATGATTTTTCTTTGCATCGTTGACAGTGAATAACGCCATGCTAATAATGACCAAACATTAAAAACTGCCACTGTTCTCGTTCAGTACCTTCTTGAGATCATGTGTACAAAAAATCGAAGGAAATTAATAAAGGGAAGATGATTAAACAGAAGGTTCTGTAGATACAGTACTGAATTCTCCCATCCGGACCAATGCAATTTGAAATATTATTATAGAATAGCATGCTTATAGATTACCTTATTATAGCCAATTTGCACATTTATCTTTCAAATGACCAAGTTCAATTTGGATTTAGTATCACCAGGCGTGCATAAAAACAAATAATGAAATCTACTGTACTTTTTTATTTTCACCACGGTGCAACCGTTTTGAAACTAATTTCAGATCTCAAGTTCAAGTTCAAGTTTCTTTAATAGTTATCATACAGAAGTACAGAATACTTTTATACAAAATGCTTCTTACTGTTACGCTCCAGAGACTGTGCAAGACAAGATAAGATAAGTATGAAATAAAATAACATAGTATAGTATGTAAATTAGAAGTAAAAAAAATTAGGTCACAGTGTTCAGTATAGACATATGTACAATGTTCGATGCAGAATAGACGTAACCGAGTTACCATATAATATACAATACACAATACTATGCAGTGTACTAATATACAATACTATAGTGCAAGAAAGAAATGGGATGAGGTGCAACTTAGGTACAATTTACAGTAGGTGTACGAGTTGTAGTGCAAATCCTTTATCAATAAATATAAAGTGTGTTTGTGTGATCTAAAGTGTGGAGAGTGGGTGCTGCAGTGTGTTGTTTGTTTAAGTGAGTGTGTGCGTGTGGGTGTGTGTGCTGTGTGCATTTGATGGTTGTTGCATATTGTTTATTGTTCGTTTAGCAGTATATATATATACCAATTGATCTACTAAGCACTTAACCATGCATAATTTTACTAACATGGGCTAAAGTATGGGGAACATGGGTAAAATATCTGTGTCTGTTGGCTACCATAACTATCCATAAATTAAGATAAATTAAATTAGTTAGATGTGTATTATGGAACTGTTACCATGTGTTAGCATTGTGGGTGTGTGTGTTGGACCCAAGCGCAGAGTGGAAGAGAGGAGACGGAATGCGAAGGTTGATGCTTCCAAAATAATAATGTCTTTATTTTGTGAATAGTGGATAACTCGATGGCACGTAGCAAACAAGAAGGGTGAGACAGAGTCTCCAAAACACGGTATAATGAGGAAATAAAAGGTGAGACAACACAGCACTTGATGGTAAAAGGTAATACGAAACAAAACACTTAAAGGGGGAAAACAAATGAGAAGCCAGTCTCCAAAAACGGGATAAGTTATAATAACACAGCACTTGATGGTGCTGCGGTCGCACACACCAAAGTACATACACTCCGTAATAGTTCTTTACACAATAAGCAAGACACGATAGCGATAAACATGGAACTCCAAGACGGGAGCGATAAGGGTAGCGTCTTAGCAAGGGTACTCACGTTAACCGTCAGTGAAAGACTGACAAAGTGAATCTAAACAGGGAGGACACATGGAGTAGGGCAAACAATACACAGCAGATACCAATCGGAACAATCAGGGCAACGCTAGGGCTTTTGCTCCCAGGTGAGAGCAAAACCCCAAATGTCACAACCATGCAAGTATACAAACTCATAATGCAGTGCCAATCTCATTTTAATTTCTTCTTTTTTTTCTTTGGGGTACAACAAGATGAGTGCATCCCTCAGTGACCAGATCTGTCCCATTTGTAACTTGGACGATGGAGGTGATGTAGTCAAGATTTGCCAAAAGGGTGCTGATGGGATCAATGAAGCTAGTGTTCGGAGAGGTGACACCATTGCTGTGACCGCTGGCTGTAAAGTGCATTTGAACTGTCGCAAAAGGTTCACTCCTTCACCGAATACCATGGAAGTGCTGAAAAACCTATGGTGAAATAGCACAGTCATATGCTGACTTCACCATCCGGCATTATGGTTCAGCGACGTCCGTTGTCTTTGATGGCTATGAGGAAGGGCCGACCATCAAAGACAACACGCATCAAAGACGAGGACAGAATATTCATCCCATTGTCAGCTTCACTGCTGAAACTGAGTTATCTGGTAAGAAGGCGGAGTTCCTGTCAAGAGATATCAATAAACAGAGACTTATCCGGATGATAACTGATGAACTGAAACAAAAGGATTGTACTGTGGTCAATGCATCTGGGGATGCTGATGTAGACATAGTAAAGGCTGCAGTGGAGGCATCTCTTCTACACACCACTACGCTGATTGGAGAAGATACTGATCTCCTTGTCTTACTCCTTTACTATGCAAAGGAAGGTAGTAAGGGCCTTTATTTCACATCACACAAGTTCAAAGCGGATGGCAGTGTTAAAGTGTATGACATAAATCGCCTGAAAGAAGTCCTTGGACATGACATGTGTTCTCAGTTGATATTCAAATTCATCCATACTGTGATAGGTTGTGACACAACTTCTAGGACTTTGTGTTGGAAAAAAGACTGCTTTTCAGAAGCTTGTAAAAGGAGACCCTATTCTTTTGTCTTGTGCCAATTCATTCACCATCCCAAATCAGACCACAGAGGTGATCGATGACCTTGGGTGCCAAGTAATGGCTGTCCTTTTTGGTGGCAAGTGCACAGACTCCCTTGCGACAATGAGATGCAACACTTTCAGCAAGAAAGTTGCCTCTGCTTTGTCACTTGTAACGCCCGAACGTCTGCCCCCAACTGAATCTGCGACCAAACTTGAATGTTGTAGAGCATACTACCAGATCATGGTCTGGATAGGAAAAGAAAAGGGAATGGATGCCATGAACTGGGGGTGGGACCTGCAGGACAATCTGTTTGTCCCACTTATGACAAGTATGAATGCTGCGCCAGACAGTCTCTTGATCACATAATAGTGTTCTAAACATCCCTGTCAAAATTAGTAGGCCCACTAAATGGAAAGAGAGAGGAAAGAAACACAAGGCCCGAGCCTTGAAGAAGACTTCAGCCCGAAAGGACTTCACTTTATGCACCTGAATGTGAGGAGCTTACTACCAAAGATCGATGAGATTCGTCTGCTGGCTTATAAAACACAGACTACAATGACGACGGTGCCTCTACATGGGCAGCTGAGAGCCCGTAGCGACGGTGTTGTCCACACTAACCTGCGCCCGCTACAACGTGCTGCGACCAGTGTGACGCCAAACATCACTTTGAATATGGCTCCAATTAATGCCAGATCGCTATCAAACAAGACATTTCTTCTGAATGATTTTTTTCACTTCCCGTAAACTGGATTTTATGTTTTTAACGGAGACCTGGCTACATGTCGATGAGTCCATACTTTTCTCTGAACTCCTCCCTCCCGACTGTACATTTCTCAGAGCCCCACAGACCACCGGCAAAGGTGGTGGGCTTGCGTGTGTTTTTAAATCCACTTTTCATTGTCGGCAGATTGCAGCTGTCACTTACTCTAGCTTTGAGCTGCAGCTCTTTGAATTGAATTCCTCTCCTCCCCTGCTGTGTGCGGTTGTCTATCGTCCACCGAAATACAATAAGAATTTTATCCAGGATTTTGAGAACTTTCTGTCTGAAACCATGGTGGCTTTCGATCATTTTCTAATCACTGGTGATATGAACATTCATGTTTGTTGTGAATCCAGTCCTTTGGTTAAAAGCTTCTCGTCTCTAATTGAGTCCTTCAATCTCACTCAGTGGGTCTCTGGTCCAACGCACGAAAAAAGACATACACAAAAGACCTAGTGCTGTCTCATGGTTTGAGTGTCTGTGTTAAAGAAATATGTGATAGTGCTTGTATTTCTGATCATATGCCTGTTTTATTTTCTGCTGTTGTCCCATGCTCTGTAGTTGCTATTCGTCCTCCTGCACACCGTTTGTGCTATAAACACTGCGCTGAAATTCCATAGAGCTTTTAATGACTTTGTGCCTTCTAGTGTGGATGTGTATAATGCCCTTAATGTAGAGGAGCTTGTTGCACTTTTTAACTCCACTTGCACCAGCATCCTGGACTCTATCGCCCCATTGAGGAGCAAACACTGCAGGGCTTTTTCGGAACCATGGATAAATAACACTATCCGTGTGCTCAGACGCTCATGCAGGCGCGCTGAAAGAAAGTGGAAGAAGGGTAAGTTGCATGTCTCATTTGGGATTCTAAAGGACTGTCTAATGGAGTATCAGAGAGCCATGAAGGCTGCTAAAACTGAGTATATCTCTAATCTTATTTCTAAGAATATTAGCAAACCCAGGGTTCTATTTAATACTCTTGACTCTTTTTGTAAACCCTCGTGATACTGCCCCTGTTGTACCATCGCCTGCTCTCTGTAATGATTTTTTTTAAATGTCTTGGTTGATAAAATCTCGTCTCTTCGGTCTGCACCCCCTCTTGCTGCCCCTGACCCCTTGGTTCCATCTGTGTGCCCAGCTGCTTTTGAGGAGTTTAAACCCATATCCTCACTCTCCGATGTGGTTTGTGAGTTGCGGCCCACAAACTGCCTCTCTGACAGTGTTCCCTCTCGCCTTTTAACACTTTCGATGCCCAAAATGACATCTAGTTTTATCAGCCCACTACGTGTATTAGCGTTTTATTTTTTATTAGCGATCCGATTTCATATTTCATCAACAGAGTCTCCCGTTGGTACAGCAGCTCCTCCAGCAGCTCAGAATGGAAAAAAGCACTTAGACTGACCTGGGATCAGTCGATATGTAGAGGCGGAGCCAGCCGGCACCCCGAGCTGGCAAGCTGTCTGATCAAGAGCGATCTGCTCGCGGGACGGAAATCAGCCTGGAACATATTGACAGCAGCCAACACTCAATCAATAAGAGCAATCGATTTCTGGAATGGCGATCAGGAACTGGAATGATCTTTTTGGAGAACATCTGATCTGAGGTAAGGAATCTATTTTACCAGTCTTGGGATAATCAGAGTTGTATTCGCTGAGATATAAGCGTTTGCCCTATGTGTGTGTGTGTGTGCGCGATCGCTTTGAGGAAATCAGAGAATCGATTTTCAGCTTGCGGCCCCAGCGTGCATACGTACACATACTATCGATAATCTAGCGTTTATTTGAAAACTATTCATAAATAGGCCGAAAAATTACAACGTTTCTAGAATATTCCAGTAAACGTCTTTTATCATGGAACATTTATATTTTCCTTGAAAACGAAGGCTTTTCAAAATGCTATAAAACGAAAATGAACCGATAAAAAAACAATCCGCTTCGACAATGTTGACTGGAAAACGAGTCATTGATAAGCGACGGGCAGATTAGACACATAGCCATAATTTAAAACATAGATTAGGCGTTTTTAACGCTAACATTGAAGTGGATGGTGGGCATTCAACCGGTAAATCAAGATTAAGCTTGGGCTCTGAAAGAGTTAAGAGGATTTTGACTCAGTTGGCTCTTTTATTCTTGTGTTGGTGCATGCTTGTTTTAGTTCAGGAATTTTTCCAACTTCTTTTAAACATGCTATAGTGCAGCCACTAATAAAAAAAAAATATTTTGACCCTTCTGTTCTCTCAAATTTTAGGACCATCTTGAAACTGCCCTTTCTGTCCAAAGTGCTGGAGAATGTAATCTCCATCCAGTTGCAATCTTTTCTAGAGACAAATGACATGTATGAGAAGTTTCCGTCGGGTTTTAGACCTTGTCATAGTACTGAGACTGCTCTTTTAAGAATGTTCAATGACCTTATTTTAACTGTGGACTCTGGGTGTGCTGCTATTATGGTAACACTGGATTTGACCGCTGCCTTTGATACATTGGATCATAAGACCCTTTTATCCCGCCTAGAACAGTGTGTTGGTATCAGAGGAGCTGCCCTTATGTTAATTCAGTCGTACCTGACTGATAGGAGTTTCTCTGTTCATCTGGGTGAATTCTCCTCAAATGTGGCCCCTTTTACCTGTGGTGTTCCCCAAGGTTCCATGCTGGGTCCCTTGTTATTTTCTTTATATATGCTGCCCTTAGGTTCTATTCTACGCAAACATAATGTCTCTTTTCATTGCTATGGGGACGATGTCCAAATGTACCTTCCTCTGAAAGTAGAGTGCAAGGACTGTCTTGAACCTCTGCTGGCCGCTCTTGCTGGCATTAAGATTTGGATGGATCTAAACGTCCTAAATCTTAATGATGTCAAGACGGAGGTAATTGTGTTTGGGCATCTGGACCGCTTGGGAAACTCTGCTGGTGTTTTGCCAAAAAACAAGATTTTATAAAAAGCATTGGTGTCACCTTTGACAGTGATCTGAAATTTGACAAACAGATTGGGTCTGTGGTAAAAGGCTCCTTTTTTCAACCGAGGCTCCAGGGAAAGGTAAAGCCCTACCTATCTCCCAAAGCCCTGGAGAGGGTCATCCATGCTTTTATATCGTCCAGGCTGGACTATTGTAATGCCCTGTATGTGGGTCTCGACCAGCTCTCCTTGCGACACCTGCAGCTAGTGCAGAACGCTGCCGCATGCCTCTTGACTGGCACAAAGAGGCGTGCGCACATCAGTCCAGTACTGGCTTCCCTGCAATGGCTCCCTGTTAGTTTCAGAATTGATTTTAAAATAGCTATGTTTGTGTTCAAGGCCTTAAATGGTCTGGCCCCTCAGTACCTAGCTGAACTCCTCCATCTTTGTACCCCTGCTAGAGCACTGAGGTCAGAAAATAAATTACTCTTAGATGTCCCGAGGTCTAGGCTAAAGACAAAAAGTGATCGAGCTTTTGTGGTGGCTGCCCCTAAAATATGGAACAGTCTTCCACTGGAAATTAGGTCTGCCAAGACCCTAAATTTTTTTAAAACACAGCTGAAGACTCACCTGTTTTTATTGGCGTTCTGAGGCTTGGTTAGCCAAACATCCCTGGTCGTGTGGTGATTGTTTATTTTGTTTAAAAAAAATTATTATTGTAGTTTTTATGACTGTGTGTATATCCCTCCCAAAATCCAACCCTAACGACCTCGTCGTGGGAGGGGGAAGCAGGTGAAGCTGACCAATAGGGCAATGGTAAAACTCATGGGCCAATCCCCCGTGAAGTGGATAATTGGATTACAGAAACATTGAAGAAAAGTAAGAAACCCTGCACCCTAGGAGATGGAAGCTCTTCAAGCATACGTGCTGAAGAGACTATGAAGATCCATGCTGAAAACCACATGGAGGGTGCGTCAGAACCTTCCATCCCCTAGGCGGTCTACCAACATCACAACCTGGAACATCAGGACCATGTACACAGCGGGCAAGACGTCAGTCATCGCAGAATAGATGAAAAGATACAAGCTCTCTATCCTCGGCTTGTGTGAAACCAGATGGCTCCAGACAGGACAAGTCAAACTGACCAGTATCTTCTCCGGACACCCGGATGAGAAAGCACCACACATGGAGGGAGTGGCACTTATGCTCTCCAAAGACGCGCAGAGGGCCCTCATCAGTTGGGAGCCCATCAACTCCAGAATAATCACCGATTTAAAACCACCCATAAAAGAATTAACTTACATGTCATACAATGTTATACACCCATCAACACCACAGATGAGGAAATAAAGGACAACTTCTACAACCAGCTACAACAGCTACTCCAGGCCAGGAGAGAAAAATACATCTTTCTCCTCATGGGCGACATGAATGCAAAGGTTGGGAACAACAACAATGGATACGAGCTGATTACGGGAAAGCATGGAATCGGCAGCATGAATGAAAATGGTGAAAGATTTGCAAACGCCTGTGCGGACTACAACCTGGTCATAGGAGGGACAGTTTACCCCCACAACCCCTTTCACAAAGCCACATGGATATCACCTGACCACACCACAGAAAACCAAATAGATCATATATGTATAAACAGGAAGTTCAGACGTTCCCTCCTGGATGTACGAGTGAAGAGGGGGGCAGATGCGGAGTCAGATCATCACGTACTGGCCGCAAAACTCCAACTCAAGCTGAAGCGCTGTAACAGCCCCACTGACAACAGAGCAAAGTACAACATCCAGCTTTTCCAGGACATAGGAACAACGGAACTATACCAAATCACCCTACAGAACAGGTTCCAAGCCCTGCAAGAACAAGCTCAAAAACCAGTGGAAGAGCACTGGAACAACCTGAAAACCGTATGGAAGGAGACATGCCTAGAAGTGGTAGGGAGAAAGAAAACAAGCCACAAACCCTGGATATCCACTGAAACACTGAACAGAATAGAGGAGAGGAGGGGCAAAAAAAGACACAATAAACAAATGCAAAACTCGAGCAAAAAAGGGAGCAGCTCACAGAGACTACGAAGTAGCAAACAAGGAGGTGAAGAAAAGCATCAAACGCAACAAACAGAAATACATAGAAGACTTGGCGCAAGAAGCAGAGGAAGCAGCGGGAAAGAATAACCTCAAGGAACTCTACCTGACCACCAAGAAACTAACCGGGAGGTTTAGACAGACAAACACAAATCCGTGACAAACAAGGACGACTCCTCACCACCAAGGAAGAACAACACCAAAGGTGGACTGAGCACTTTAGGGAGATCCTCAACAGAGAGCCCCCTGTCCAAGAGGTGGAGATTCCGCCACCTGCACACATGCTCGAGATCAACTGTGCCGCGCCAACAAGATATGAGGTGAAAAAGGCCATCAATGCATTGCGATGTGGCAAGGCAGCAGGGCCAGATGACATTCCAGCAGAAGCTTTAAAGGCAGACGTTGAAACCTCAGCCACCATGCTACACCAGCTGATCAAAAGGATCTGGGAGAAAGAAGGAAATGCACCAACAGACTGGAAGGACGGGCTCATTGCCATTATACCCAAGAAAGGAGACCTTAAGAACTGCAACAACTATCGTGGGATTATGTTGCTATCAACACCAGTCAAAGTGTTCAACCGCATTATCTTGGACAGACTGCGAAAAGGGGTCGATGATGAACTGAGAGAAAACCAAGCCGGTTTCAGGAAGATTGTGCAGTGACCAAATTGCCACCCTCAGGATCATCATCGAGCAATCCATAGAATGGCACGCACCTGTCTATGTCAATTTCATAGATTTTGAAAAGGCATTCGATAGTGTAGACCGCGAGCTGCTTTGGAAACTCATGGCACACTATGGAATCCCTAGAAAATACATCAGCATAATCAAGAACATGTATCAGGACATGAAATGCCAAGTGTTACATAAGGGATGTGCACAAGAACACTTCAAAGTGAAACAGGGCTGCCTACTTTCCGCCTCCCTCTTCCTCCTATGCATCGACTGGATCATGAGGCAAACCACAACCAATAAAAAGACTGGCATCCAGTGGAGTCTAATGGAGCACCTCGAAGACCTGGACTTTGCGGATGACATCGCACTACTCTCACATAACCATCAACAGATGCAAGACAAAACCCAGCTGCTAGAAACAACTGCAGCTGGACTTGGGCTCAAAATAAATGGACCAAAAACTCTAGTAATCAGAGTCAATAATAAAAGCACGAACCCCATAACCATCGGGGGCCAGACACTGGAAGAGGTTGACAAATGCACATACTTGGGTAGTGTTATAGCTGTGGATGGCGGGACTGAGGAAGACGTAAGGGCAAGAATAGGAAAAGCAAGAGCAACATTCAACATGTTAAACAAGATATGGAAAACCCGAAACATCAAACTCAACACCAAGCTCAAAATCTTCCAACTCTTGGGCGGCTAGGTGGTGTAGTGGGCAAGGCACTCGCCACCAACGCAGGAGACGCTGGGTTCGAGCCCAGCTCTCGGCGTTGCTACCAGCTTGGCTGGTTGCTCATACTAACACAATTGGCAGTGTTAGGGGTGGGAAAGCTGGTGGGTAGGTCCTGGTCATTGTAAACAGCGACTCCTACAGTTCGGTCGGGGCGCCTGCACAGCGAGGGAGGGATCTGGAGGGAGGTAGTGTGACCTTCCACACGTTACACTCTCCCAGTGAGAGTCTGCGCTGCCAGGCTGGCTGCACATGTGTCGGAGGAAAGCATGTGATAGTCTCCAGCCTCCCGGACCAACAGTAGGGAGGGGTGCGCAACAACCAGGAAGGGGGTTGGGAATTGGCATAACGACTAACAGTGGGATGGGAGAAAATCGGAAAAAGGAGGGGGGAAAAAGATAATAATAAAAATAAATTAATAAAAAAAAATCTTCCAACTCCAACGTCAAATCCGCACTGCTATATGGCTCTGAAACCTGGAAAACCACCACTAACATCATCAATAAACTGCAGACCTTCATCAACCATTGTCTGAGATGTATCCTCAGGATCTTCTGGCCAAACACAATCACCAACATCAAGCAAGAATCAGTGGAGGTCCAGCTGACCAGGAGAAAATAGAGCTGGATTGGGCACACACTTCAAAGACACAAAACCGCAATAACCAAACAGGCATTAACCTGGAACCCACAAGGCAAGCGAGGCAGAGGAAGACCCAAAAACACCTGGAGAAGAGACACTGAGCAGGAACTCAAGACTAGGGGACTGACGTGGAAACAGCTCGAGAGGATGGCTCAAGACAGACGGGGTGGAAACTTATCAACGGCCTATGTTCCGAAAGGAATAAAAGGCCTAAGTAAAGTAAAGTGTATACTGTATTTTGTATTTTCTTTTAGTATTTCTGTTTTTATATTGTACAGCACTTTGGTACAACTTTGGTTGATTTAAATGTGCTTTATAAATAAAGTTGACCTTGACCTTAAAGGAAAACTCCAACATTTTGGGAAATTAGCTTATTTAACATCTTCCCTGGAGTTAGACAAGAAGATACATACCTTTTTTGTCTCTGTGCGTGCATTTAGCTTTGGGAACAGTCGCTCCGTTAGCTTCATCACTGGAAGTGGGGGGGGGGGGACAATAGCCTGACGTTCCCTTACAGTGTATACAGTCACCAAATACACTCCAAATACAACTCCAAAACGTTCATGTAAACATGTTGTGACCTGTGTATTTACCACGTCGAGAAATAAAAAAATTATTGAATTAGACAATTACGTTTTCTAAGCAAATATACTCTGAACTATTTTTTGCCTAAGCACTCGTCTCTGCGCGCAGCCAGTTATTTCTACGCGAAGCCGTGTTTGTGGACATTCTCATTCATTCAAAGGATCCGAACCGATTGAAGTTTATGGATACCATGACTTAAAATCCTCTTACCTTGACGATTAAAAGCCTCCCCAATTTAGAAAACAGTAATCCAATGGCTGGTATTGATAATATAATACTAACTGTTACAAAGGGTCAGATTAAACCGAATATATGTATTTATTGATTGATATATATTGAATAGTATTTGTATATCGTTTGATATCCCTTGTATATTCCTTGTACATATACACGGAATATCCCTTTAGCCTACTATAGCCCATAATAGTTCATTCTCTTATTGGACAAAGGACCAGGCGCCAGGGGACCAGCCCCTGGCGTCAAGTTCAAAGGTACCGACGAGACATGTCCGTACTAGCCCCGGCTCCGCTCAGGGATACGGCTACCGAAATGAGAGTGGCACTATTTGTTCACCGTGCATATAAATATGGCGCAAGTAAATGTAGAAGTCCCTTACCCTTCTTCCCAACTTAGTAACAGAACGTGAAGCCTCACCCACGATACGACGTGCGGTGAAGTATGGCCTGTTTGGCCTTAGAATAGCATTGAGACCTCGTGCGAATTAATAACTGAATTGTCAGAGTTTGGCACTGTACCGTCGAGTGCGACGTATTTCTATTAAGTAATAATAGTCTATCGTGTATGGTGCATCGTGCGGTTAGAGTTCTAAAGTGACCAGCATCTCCAACGCTTCCTCGTGTTATCTAGAGTCTTATCCAGGTTGGGCCGACCACATGGCGCTTTCATCCGAGGAGATCTAGGCGAGGACCGAGGGACATGTACACTGGATTACCTACCCGACGACTGCTGAGCCCTATGCGGCTGGAATATATATTTGCTTTGGTACTGTGATTTGTGGAGCGGATAATCGCAGATGCCTGTGAGTGTTGGATTTACCCCCGAGAGGAGTCAAGTTGAGTCGACGCTCAGAGAGACTGAGGTCGCCTAGCTTCTTCTTCATTGTGGAGCTACAGCCTACCAGAGAACCAAGGTGTATTAATCTGCGGATCAAGAGTCTATTGCGCTGTCTTCTGTACTTGAAGTCTCCATAGATATCGTTGACCAGACGGTCTACTACCGACGGCTCTCCTACCCCCCCTACCGGCTTACAACCGGGAGGACCCCTTCCAGAATATCCCGCTATATCATTAAGTGTACCATAGATGTAATTCCCTAAGAGCCAGGTTGTATACTTGCTTCCTGCGTAACCAGAGATTGGACATTCAGTGTTGATTTGCCTATGCATAATTCCTTTGCCTTATAAGCGCAATTAAAGTAAAGTATATTATGTAATAATACCTTTGATGTAATAAATATTCTAAACAAGTATTTGTGTGGAAACCGTATCATTGTGGAGGAGTTCTCATCTGATATACTTGTGTACGGTATGGCCAGTAATGTACATAAGACGGTAGTGGTTTAATGATACCATACTTGATTAATACAGTCAGGGAATTGTACCCCTCAGTTACACTAACTACTGCACGTAGCTAACCGGAGCTAACACAGACCCGGACGGTCAGTAAAGCAAATATAATGACTTCCTTTCTGGGGTTTTCAAAATAAAAGTGCGACGTTTATAGCAGCGGAAAACATTTATTTTGTACATTATCTAACATTAACACGAACCTAAACTAACGTTACAACTAACCTAAAGTACCCAACCCTACTGATCAGCATGTACGCGAGAGGAGTATTTGCAGATCGTTTGCCCAGGGCCCCGAAGAGGAGGTATGGAAGGAAATTCACCTTTTTTTACGCAGCCCCACAGAGGTTTATTGTAAAATGTGGCTTGCATCTGGCCTACGCGGTGGGTCTGTTCAGGACACCAAGCTTGAAAATGTTTATTTTTACCTGGGAATCGATACCGGTACCCAACGGTACCTTTTTTTCTGTACTTTACTCTCCCTCTCTGAAGTCTAAACATCACAACACACAATCTGTCTCTCTCTCCACACCTCTCTCTCGCCAAGAGACAGTAGGCTACAGACAGACACCCAGTCAAGCCCAACTCAGCCAGGAATAAGACTAGGCAAGCCTAGTTAAGCAAGACCCAGCCAAGAACCAGACTAGGCATGGCTAGTTAAGCAAGACCCAGCCAAGAACAAGACATGGCAAGCCTAGTTAAGAAAGACCCAGCCAAGAATGAGACTAGGCAAGCCTAGTTAAGCAAGACCCAGCAAAGAATAAGACTAGGTAAGCTTAGTCAAGCAAGACCCAGCCAAGAACGTGCCTAGGCAAGCCTATTTAAGCAAGACCCAGCCAAGAACGAGACTAGGCAAGCAATTATTATTATTTATTTTGAGTATATCTATATTTTTATCCTGTAAGTTTATATATAACATCTGAAAATGGATTATGCAAAACAATCTTCCCCATCTTACCGCTGACAATCTCTTGGGTGGGATTTCCAAGAGTCTTGTCTGTAGTTTAGCTCCACTCTTCTCTCCAAGCTCCTCATAACCTTGGATTACAAACCAGTCTGTGTCCTTTTCTGAAACTGAGAGAACAGTCATATCTTCCTGGGGTCCGAAGTCCCACATATCAATATATACACATACAAATATACATACGCACACATATATACACTACATGTATACACATACACACCAGTGTTTCCCTTATATGCATTCAGCAGCGGCGCAACAGGCTGCAGGGAGACCATCTGGCCACTTGTATGAGTCTCAGCATCAATGGGCCCATTACCAGTGAATTCCCCTACCAAAGAGCCCGGGAGCTTTTCTTTCAAAAGCCCAGGAAAATGAAATGCTCTAAGTAGCCTATGCCACTGAGACTTCTTAGGTGTAACTTGCTGTTGTAGTGTTATGATTTGTGTATGTTAAGACAGTTAGTATGTTCTATGTATCTATGTTTTCTATTTATATTATCTATTAAATCATCTATGGGCAATACATAGTGTACATTTTCTTAAGTGTTGAGGCATGTCATTAATCTTGACATTTCCCACTAGCAGATAATTTAGCTTTCTTTCTGATTTTGGTCAATGTAATCTTGTTTTAAGAAAAAAATATTAACATTTTCTTAAAACAAGATTAAATTGAAAAAAAAAAAAAAAAAACTAATTTATCTGCCAGTGGAATAAAATAATTCAAGATAATTCTACTAAATATTGGACTTATTGTACCAAATACAAGATATTTTCACTTGTTAAGATTACATTTTTTGCAGTGTACAAATATGCAGCTACCTGGGCCTCCAGAGCACTTCTAGTGTAAGCGGAGGACACACCAGAAACATCCTAGAAAATTCAGACGCACATGACTCCATGAACATGAATAACCTATCTCAAACAATTCTAAGGTAGTTTTAAGTTATTTCTCTGGCAGCGTGCACCAATATGGATTCCGGCAGCATGTGCGCGCACACAAATATGGATTCCGGCAGCGTGCGCGCAGCACAGCACCGCTGTTGAATTTTCTTTCAGGGGAAACACTGAATCCACACCATCCACAAGGGTAAATTCATAAACTCACACATCTAGAGACCTAAGAATATTGTATCTATGTTGCAGAGTCTTCAATCTCTGGAACAAAAGATTTCCCTATGGATTTATTCCCAACTTTGACAAGGGACCGGCCATATACAGGAGGGTCTACCGGCTAGTGCAAGCCAGTCAAAGCTACTCCCTTTATAAAGAGTAATGAAACACATTTATTATTTTATTTTCCATCTTATCAGACTCTTCAAGAGTGTATGTTAAAATACCTCACTTTATTATGGTAAAGGAAAATCACAGATGGGGCTTTATGGAAAGAATGAGAAGAGGGAAAGCTATGGACACATAGACAGAGACAGACAACTGTGCTGCAACAGAGGAAAGACAACAAGAAAAAATAAAGACAATAAAAAGAAAAGTAACATACTGATATCCTGATGGTCTGTGGGCTCCTCCTTCAGCCCAGTGGAAATATCCATGGTTGGGTCTAGTGTGTCCTGAGCCTCTTCTTTCTTAATCATCAGTAGGTCACTGGGTGGATCTGGAGCAGAGGGAGACAGCAACTAAGTACTTACAGTAGCATGGAAAAGTATTTGGCCACTTTCTGATTTCCTCTGTAATTACATCATCCTTCCTATTGACCCAATTTGTCTAATGTGTTCATTAGACAGGTGAAATCCTCTTTCAGTGCCTCTGTGCCCGTTTTCTTAGGCAGTTAGCCTCGCTGGTATGCGCGCCATTAACATTAGCCACGCTTATAGGCCTCTTTGCTTTTGGAAAGAGTGACATTTTTTTTTAATATATATTGTGCATTCGACTAAGAGGTTGGCAGTCGACGACGGCTCCTTTCGATTGATTAGTCGACTATTCGACTTGTCGTGGTCAGCCCTAGTCATTTGTAATCAGATTTGTTATTTGACTTGCCACAAATCTCACCCCACTTATTGTCTGGTGATTAATTCCATATTTACAGGTGAAAACTGACCTGAGGAACAGGCTGCAGGGAGACCATCTGGTCGCTTGTATGCGTCTCAGCTAGGGCTGGGCGATAAAACGATAATGATAACCAGGGGAGGAAATTAGGCCACTTTACTCGCCAATTGCGAGTATTTTTTACGTTTGGCGAGTAATTCATGAAGAGCACTCGCCAGTCTGGCGAGTATTAGTAATTACAAAACAAAACAAAAAAATCATTCTGCAATCTGCTGATTCGCTCACTGGCACAAACCGAACTCTGACTCCCCCCTTGATTCCTCCCATTTGCGCCACATAATAATCAGACCATAACCAATGAACATCATCGTTGTACAGATGCGCTCTAAGCTCCTCCAATGAACACTCATTTTCTAGAAGATGCCGCCCATCTAGGGGAAGTGGACAGACCACTGCGCGCAGACCTACAAACTCCTGCCACCGGCAGCCGGCTTGACAACGTAGACAAACTTACAAAAACACATCAGTGGATGAAAATAATTGCATGTAGAGTCGTCGCTTTCGGATATCAGTGCGGTCTGACATGGGGGCGAACAACAGCACGCAACGCGTCTCCTTCGAGTCGGATGAGAATGACAAGTCAACCAGCATTAGCCGGCTAGCTACCTAGCATGTAACAAGCTACCATAACGCGCATTCAACATAGTGGACGACTATACTATATGCTTAAATGCAGCCAAGTGACATTTTATTATTACCGGGGTTCCCCCCATATCACCACTCGCCCATATGCCCTTCACAACGGTGATGTTGTCATACTTGGCATTCAGAATACACCTGCTGAACCCCTAGCGTTGTCGATTCGGTTCCAATGTATTGTCATCTTACAGCACAAGTACAGTACAACCAGAATACATTTGGCATACAACCAGAGTGCAAATGTAACAAGTCAAGTTCAAGTTGTTTTATTTAGCTATTACATTACAGTGAAATGCTTGGTTCTTTCACTGCCCAACTCAGTCCAACCTAAACCAGTATTGATTGATTGATTGATTGAAAACTTTATTAACAGATTGCAGAATGGGTACAATACAGTACAGCTCAATACACACAATTGTTAAGGGGATGCAGACCAGAGAAGGACTTTCGTCTTGTTTACATCAGGGTCCCCCATTTCAGTCCTGTTTGCTTAATGCCTTGTCCACTTCCTCCACACTCCAATATGCCCTTCAACCCTGCTCCTGTCAAACCTGCTCTTTCCATTCCCTCCATCATGTCCCCCCTTTCTGATGAATATTTCCTGCACTTAAGAGTCAGACACACATTCCTAGTAGTTGAGCTGTGATGAATGAATGAATGAAAACTTTATTTAACAGATTGCAGAATGGGTACAGTACAGTACGGCTCAATACATGCAATTGTTAAGGGGATGCAGACCAGAGAAAGACTTTCGTCTTGTTTACATCAGGGTCCCCCATTTTCAATTCATTTTCAATTCATCATTCAGTATAACCTAGACCAGCCCAACCCAGCATCTTTCACTGCCCAGTTCAGCCCAACCCAGTCCAGAATAGTTCCCTCTTTCATGTTAATATGTGATTTAATGATGTAATATTTTGAAGAGTAGAGACAGTGTGATTAATTTACTATGATTGAAAATCAATTTAGACGAAGACGTACAAAGAAGTAATTATCACAATTAGCGATTTTTTTTGTCTGGTAAAAAATCTGTTTGGCTGGTAAAAAAAATCAGATACTCGCCAGTTGGCTGGTAAGCCAAAAAGTTAGTTTCCTCCCCTGATGATAACTATCGCGATAAATTATTTCCTTGAAATAAACATGAAACGTGGTCGCAAAGTTTCGATATATCGATTTTCCAAGCTTGGATATGAGCACACGCACTAACAACCAATCAGTGAAGGAGATGGCCGATAGCGGAAGGAGACCCGGAATCTAGGACTCCAGTAGTCAACAGGCTGGCTAGGATAATTAGCTTGCACGGCACTATTTTATAGTTTACCTGCCGAGTTGGTGTGTGTTTTGAATTCTGAGGGTAACTGTTATAGTAGTGTGGGGTATACGGTGGACGTCGTTGCAATGTATTGGGGCGGAACAGAGTATTTTATGGTCATATTTAGTACATTGTCATGAGATACTCTGCTTGCTCTGGCTAACTGCTAACGTGCGCGGACTGATGACGACATCAACTGGACTCTCGAGACATTCGCAGCAGCAAAACAAGTCTATTAATAGCCCGTCCATCGGCGCCGGGCATAAAAAGTTAATTAAACTTGGCAGACATTATATCGACGATAATTATCGATATCGAGTTATATGAAAATAATTTTATAATTTTATCGCGATAACGTTTTTGGCCATATCGCCCAGCCCTAGTCTCAGCATCAATGGGCCCCCTACCAGTGAATTCCCCTACCAAAGAGCCCGGGAGCTTTTCTTTCAAAAGCCCAGGAAAATGAAATGCTCTAAGGCAGAATGTAGCCTATGCCACTGAGACTTCTTAGGTGTAACTTGCTGTTGTAGTGTTATGATTTGTGTATGTTAGACAGTTAGTATGTTCTATGTATCTATGTTTTCTATTTATATTATCTATTAAATCATCTATGGGCAATACATAGTGTACATTTTCTTAAGTGTTGAGACATGTCATTAATCTTGACATTTACCCTGATTACAACTACACAGCAAAAAATTGTAATCTTATCAAGTGAAAATATCTTGTATTTGGTACAATAAGTCCAATATTGAGTAGAATTATCTTGAATTATCGTATCCCACTGGCAGATAATTTAGCTTTCTTTCTGATTTTGGTCAATGTAATCTTGTTTTAAGAAAAAAATATTAACATTATTAACATATTAACAATTAACATAAATTGACCAAAATCAAGAAGAAAAAAAGCTAAATTATCTGCCAGTGGAATACGATAATTCAAGATAATTCTACTAAATATTGGACTTATTGTACCAAATACAAGATATTTTCACTTGTTAAGATTTCATTTTTTGCAGTGTACAAATATGCAGCTACCTGGGCCTCCAGAGCACTTCTAGTGTAAGCGGACACACCAAAAAGATCCTAGCAAATTCAGACGCACATGACTCCATGAACATGAATAACCTATCTCGAAACAATTCTAAGGTCGTTTTAAGTTATTTCTCTGGCAGCGTGCACCAATATGGATTCCGGCAGCATGCGCGCAGCACAGCACCGCAGTTGAATTTTCTTTCAGGGGAAACACTGAATCCACACCATCCACAAGGGTAAATTCATAAACTCACACATCTAGAGACCTAAGAATATTGTATCTATGTTGCAGAGTCTTCAATCTCTGGACCAAAAGATTTCCCTATGGATTTATTCCCAACTTTGACCAGGGACCGGCCATATACAGGAGGGTCTACCGGCTAGTGCAAGCCAGTCAAAGCTACTCCCTTTATAAAGAGTAATGAAACACATTTATTATTTTATTTTCCATCTTATCAGACTCTTCAAGAGTGTATGTTAAAATACCTCACTTTATTATGGTAAAGGAAAATCACAGATGGGGCTTTATGGAAAGAATGAGAAGAGGGAAAGCTATGGACACATAGACAGAGACAGACAACTGTGCTGCAACAGAGGAAAGACAACAAGAGAAAATAAAGACAATAAAAAGAAAAGTAACATACTGATATCCTGATGGTCTGTGGGCTCCTCCTTCAGCCCAGTGGAAATATCCATGGTTGGGTCTAGTGTGTCCTGAGCCTCTTCTTTCTTAATCATCAGTAGGTCGCTGGGTGGATCTGGAGCAGAGGGAGACAGCAACTAAGTACTTACAGTAGCATGGAAAAGTATTTGGCCACTTTCTGATTTCCTCTGTAATTACATCATCCTTCCTATTGACCCAATTTGTCTAATGTGTTCATTAGACAGGTGAAATCCTCTTTCAGTGCCTCTGTGCCCGTTTTCTTAGGCAGTTAGCCTCGCTGGTATGCGCGCCATTAACGTTAGCCACGCTTATAGGCCTCTTTGCTTTTGGAAAGAGTGACACATTTTTTTTAACATATATTGTGCATTTGACTAAGAGGTTGGCAGTCGACTACGGCTCCTTTCGATTGATTAGTCGACTATTCGACTTGTCGTGGTCAGCCCTAGTCATTGACTCATTTGTAATCAGATTTGTTATTTGACTTGCCACAAATCTCACCCCACTTATTGTCTGGTGATTAATTCCATATTTACAGGTGAAAACTGACCTGAGGAACAGGCTGCAGGGAGACCATCTGGCCGCTTGTATGCGTCTCAGCATCAATGGGCCCCCTACCAGTGAATTCCCCTACCAAAGAGCCCTGGAGCTTTTCTTTCAAAAGCCCAGGAAAATGAAATGCTCTAAGGCAGAATGTAGCCTATGCCACTGAGACTTCTTAGGTGTAACATGCTGTTGTAGTGTTATGATTTGTGTATGTTAGACAGTTAGTATGTTCCATGTATCTATGTTTTCTATTTATATTATCTATTAAATCATCTATGTTCAATGCAAATAGTGTACATTTTCTTAAGTGTTGAGGCATGTCATTAATCTTGACATTTATCCTGATTACAACTACACAACAAAAATATTGAATCTTATCAAGTGAAAATATCTTGTATTTGGTACAATAAGTCCAATATTGAGTAGAATTATCTTGAATTATCGTATCCCACTGGCAGATAATTTAGCTTTCTTTCTGATTTTGGTCAATGTAATCTTGTTTTAAGAAAAAAATATTAACATTATTAACATATTAACAATTAACATAAATTGACCAAAATCAAGAAGAAAAAAAGCTAAATTATCTGCCAGTGGAATACGATAATTCAAGATAATTCTACTAAATATTGGACTTATTGTACCAAATACAAGATATTTTCACTTGTTAAGATTTCATTTTTTGCAGTGTACAAATATGCAGCTACCTGGGCCTCCAGAGCACTTCTAGTGTAAGCGGACACACCAAAAAGATCCTAGCAAATTCAGACGCACATGACTCCATGAACATGAATAACCTATCTCGAAACAATTCTAAGGTCGTTTTAAGTTATTTCTCTGGCAGCGTGCACCAATATGGATTCCGGCAGCATGCGCGCAGCACAGCACAGCTGTTGAATTTTCTTTCAGGGGAAACACTGTCACCATACTAAACCATACTTCACCCCTCCAGCTGAAAACCAAAGGTCATATGATGCATCAATGTTGGAGCACTACATCTAGTATCTGCAGATGTTGAAGCTAGGGCTGCCGCGGTATTGTATTTTCCTTACCGCACAAATTTGCGTAATATTTCATACCGCCGCAATATAACCGTTGGAATGCATTTATTATTATTTTTATTATAATTTTTTTGAGAAATTTATTTCCCAAAACTTTTATTTTGAAGCCCACCGCTCCGTCTTTTCCGGTGTTTTAGACTTTTATTTTGAAGCCCACCGACCGGACCGGAAGTATTGTTGTGATTATCCTAGCTTGCTGATGCTGCTGGTAGATCGACATGCTGCTGGTGGACTGGGGCCAGCTAACGTTAGCTTGCTGATGCTACTACTACTTCGACATGCTGCTAATGGGCTGGGGCCAGCTAACGTTAGCTTGCTGATGCTGCTGGTAGATCGACATGCTGCTAGTGGACTGGGGCCAGCTGACGTTAGCTTGCTGATGCTACTAGTAGATCGACATGAGCTAATGATAAAACAAATGTTGAGATTGTTGGTGAACAACTAACTTTAAGTTAGTTTTAACGTTAGCTACTAACGTTACACTACAAATAACGCTACTTGGTTAAAAGGAGCAACACTATTGAGAAATGTAGTTAAGCTATGTGGTGTTGCCCCACGGAGCTCCTGTGCTGTGCTCTCTGCTCTGTAGTAAAGCCAGCGGCCCGCCTCCCAACACGGACAGTGACTGACAAGGGGCACTGGTTCCGCCTCATTAAAACAAACGCGCAAATAGCAATTAATCGCGCCCGTCAAAATCATTGCATTAATTTTAATTATCGCGGCAATTAATCGATTTATTGCTTATCGCGGCAGGCCTACTCGGAATAAACATCCGGACACCTATAGACACGATTTTTGATTCTAATGGTCCACACCTCTTGAAGACAATTAGGGAGGATATTAAGAGATGGACAGTGTTACCCATTTCATTATGGGGTAGAGCAGAGATAATAAAAATGAATATTTTACCTAGAATATCATTTCTAATATCAGCTGTTCCACTAAAATTCCCCTCGTATTGGTTTAAAGAGATAAATAAGCTATTTACAGGTTTCTTATGGAGGGAGAAGACACCTAGAATCAGCTACAAGAAATTGATGAGACCAAGAAATAGCGGTGGACTTAGTATTCCGGATGTTTACTCATACTATCTCTCTTATAATGCCAGATTCCCCTTGTCATGGGGTTACATATGCAAGACCGAAATAGGCAGTTGGAAATGGATTGAGGAGAATATTTTATCAGAACTTAGTAAGACGGTATCCTTGGTATCATTATGGTTTCACCCCAAACCTAACTTTAAAATGGATAACCCGATAATAAGATTTTCATGTGAGATAATCAAAACCCTACAGAAACGGCTAGCCTTCAAAGGGATCTCTTTACCTTCATGCCCCATATGGTCTAACCCCCTGTTAATGGCTGGGGGCAGCACACTAGTAAATACTTCATGGCAGGGTAGTAAATACTTCATGGCAGGGTAAAGGAATACATCAACTAGGACAGATTGTGAAGGATGGAGAGACGATACCTTTTAATGAATTGAAAGATCTGTATAATTTAAGAGATAGTGAATTCATGTTGTACTTTCAGTTGAGATCTGTAGTAAGATCAGTATCCATGAAAAATAGAGATATGGGGATACATAAGGATTTGGATGACAGACTAAGAAGGATCGCTTCAGAAAGGAGGTCAGTATCTAAGATCTATAGGTTACTGTCACTTAGCTCATCAGATGGCCTGGCCTCCATTAAACAGCAGTGGGAGAGGGATTTGAAGGTCTCCTTGACTGCTCCACAATGGGAGACGGTTTTAAAAAATACAACAACATCATCAAAATGTGTAAGATATAAAATGATACAATTAAAGGTAGTTCATCGAGCTTATATTACACCATGTAAAATAAAAAAAATTGATCAAGCCATCTCAGATTTGTGCTGGCATGGATGTGGGGAGGTAGGAACACTCATCCACATGTTGTGGCATTGCCCCACAGTGAAGAGTTTTTGGCACAAGGTCATTTTAAGACTATCCTCTATTCTCAGTGTTAAGATACCCTTATGTCCAAAAGTCTGCCTCTTGGGCATAGGGGTAGTTGGTATACAATCAGCACTTACGCAACGCATCATTACACTAGCACATATGTCAGTTAAGCGTACTATCATGATGAACTGGAAGATCCAAAAGCCAAATTGTTTCTGCATGGACACCTGGATGAGGGATTTCATGGACCTATTGACAATGGAACGAGCAGCCTCAACGCTCGCTGAACATGACCATGGAGAGGACGGTCCCTGGATCTATATAAGGACATATTTGGAGAATACTTATGACTGAAAGCAGGAGTGTTTGATCTGCACCCCCCCCACCCCCCATTTTGTTAGTATGTTTTGTCTGTATTGTACCGTTTGTGAGTTTTGTTTTGTCTGTATTGTATTGTTTATAGTTTGTGAGTTTAGTTGTCTGTATGGTACTGTATTTATGTTGAGCTGTTTTGTGTTTCAAACTATTAATTAAAAAAAAAAAAAAAAGTTGTCATACAGAAGTACAGAATACTTTCATACAAAATGCTTCTTACTGTTACGCTCCAGAGACTGTGCTAGACAAGATAGTATCAAATAACATAGTATAGCATGTAATTTAGAAGTAGAAAATGAGGTCACAGTGTTCAGTATAGACATATGTACAATGTTCGATGCAGAATAGACGTAACTGAGTTACCATATAATATACAATACTATGCAGTGTACTAATGTACAGTACTATATAGTGCAAAGCAGAAATGGGATGAGGTACAATTTAGGTACAATTTACAGTAAGGTGTACGAGTTGTAGTGCAATCCTTCATCAATAAATATAAAGTGTGGGGAGTGGGTGCTACAGTGTGTTTGTTTAAAGTGAGTGTGTGCTATAAAGTGTGTGGAGTGGGTGCTACAGTGTGTTTGTTTAAAGTGAGTGTGTGCGTGTGGATGTGTGTGTTATGTGCGGTATATCTGCAGAGCCGCAAGCCGACTTTATTATTATGATAAAAAACAGCGGTGACGCGGTATTCAGCCTAACTCTGCGGTGAGCGTGATGCAACAGCGATACCGCGGTAATGCGGTTATCGCGCCAGCTCTAATCATGCAACATAAAACAATTGTAGGAACGGTTTGGGAGAGGAAGGGGTTTTAGCTTGCGTGTTGTGAGTTCCAAAACATTTTACTTAAACTTTAAAGCTCAATATATAAAAACGTGGCACTTTACAGTGAACAGGAGGTCTATTTGTATTTAAAAACAATAGATTGTTTTTCATTTAAATAAATGTCTGGAAGAGCTCAAAAATAAAAACGTCAATTGATATTTCCATAGCCTTTTTTTAGTTGATCTAAATGTGACTGATTGTGTTAAATGGGCACATAATATTGTCTCATATCGATCGCAGGCACCTGAATCAAATCGAATTCGTGGCAGACTTTGTGATATCGGCAAATATCGTATCTTTGTCCAAAGAATCGATATCGTATCGTGAGGAAACTGGTGATTCCCACCCCTAAAAAATAAAGAAACGGTAGCTCTTGTGAAGGGTGGCAATTTGAAACAAAAGCAAATCCCCCTCAGATCACACAGCAACCAGAATAACTGAAATACTGGCTGGTGATATGATTAAACAGCTTTGTGATAGAATAAAAAAATGCACAGTGCATTTCCTTTGCTGTGGATGAGTCCACTGACACCACTGAGAAGCCTATGTTCTGAAGAACTGTTCATGTTCTGAAATGTTATTGCTAAAGATTAAGAAGATTGGATCAGTTCTACAAGATACACTACACGACCAAGGTACCCATGTACATGTCAAAATACGTCCCAAAGGTCAGTGAATAGTATACCACAATCACAACACCAGAGGGAGCTCCACAAATCATGTTAAACCCAGATTCGGCTCAAACAAGGGACTAAACATGTTTCGCAATTATGCCACATCAATGTGGAAGGCCCTACCCACAGCTGTAAAGGAATGTGAATCACTACCCACTTTCAAAATCACTCTCAAAGAACACCTACGGGAGGCTGCAATTCGAAACTGGCCCCTGTAAATGTCCTAACCCAACCCCCTCCAATGTACAGTAAATGACCAAGTATGGTTGTCAATATTCCAATGTACAGTTTTGCTTGTACAGTTGTACAGTGCATGTCCCCCACCCACCCACCTACCCAACCCCCACCCACTCAACCCCACCCCACCTACCCAACCTCCTCTAATGTACAGTTTCTACGTCTTTTCTGGACTCTTTTTATATCACAAACAGTACTGTATTTGCAAATCTGGTATGTCATAAATGTATAGATGTAGCAGTACTGTCTATCTGTATGTCGTGTATGTCATAATATGTTATGATGAATTGAAAATGGGGGACCCTGATGTAAACAAGACGAAAGTCTTTCTCTGGTCTGCATACTGCATCCCCTTAACAATTGTATACTGAGCTGTACTGTACCCATTCTGCAATAAAGTTTTCAATCAATCAATCAGTTGTACTTATTTTTTTGAATACTTGAAACCCTTTTTTTGTGGAATATTTGATGCGGGCCAGCCTAACCAGACTCTACGTCCAGCGGCCCCCAGGTACATTGAGTTTGACTCGAGAAACACTGGCCTAGGAGGACATTATTTGCTTAACTAGCTTAGCATATCTAACACGTGGTGTCGAACTGTATGGCGTGGGCTATGTCCAAACAATAGCCTGTAAATAAACCTGACTGTTCCCGTGAATACCGTGTGGACACTCGACTCCCTGCTGGCGAGGTCGCTACAGAACTACACATGTAAACATAATTGTACTTACAGATGTTGTGGTGTCCACAGACTGGTCTCTGTTTCCACAAGAAGAACGTGTTGATCCAGATGTGAAGTCTTGGTCAAGTACAGTTCAGCCACAGAGGCTTTACTAGTGACGTGTGATTTGAAAGGAGGCTTCAACATAGATATGGGCTTCAAGGCTATGCTTCAAGGCGTCTGTCGAGTAATCCAGGAAGCGGAGCGGGGCTCGTGTTGATGACGTATGTGGTGACGTTCACCGGCCGTACCACGTGACTGATTCAGGAAATGCTAAGGGAAACGGACCACTGCACTTCCGCGTTACATGGCCCTCGTGAGGGGGGGGGGGTGTTGCGGTAATAGATATAATCACTAGATGGCGGATGACGGAGACTGTGCGGGCCGGGGCTCCACTCCACTGGTCAAATTACTTACTCGTGATAAAGAAAAGCAATGTCCACAGCCGCTCCGTGTATATTAAAGATATTCAAATGGTTTATTTGCAAAGTCTTTCTTTACAGAAGTGGTCCTAAATCTACTTTCCTAAATATTCTTGTCACTCATGCACATACTACTACAAGGTAAGAAAACTGACATCACCACAACGCTCTAGAAGGTTCTAGGTTCCAGAATGCCCTATTATGACAAATACGACAGTTCAATGACTTTATCTAAATCCAATCAATAATAATAATAACCAAAACACTCATATGGCCTTTACAGAGACCGACGCCCACTCATTCTCAATAACATGCAGGTCTATGGTGCATCATGTACTATTGAAATAACCATAACTTGCTCAATTTTCAACCATTTGGTTTGTTAAGAACGTCAGAGATGTAGTTATCATACTGCATCAATCAATCAATCAAATTTATTTATATAGCACGTTTAAACATGACGCTTGTCAACCAAAGTGCTTCACATATCTAAGCTAAGTACAAAGAAAAGTATAAAATAAACTGAAAAAATTAAATAAAATCAACGGATAGACAAAGGAAAAACAGAACAACACGTCAACAAGTAGGCCTACGGCAAGAGTCAAAGTGAGTCAGGGAAGGCCAGGCAATATAGGTGGGTTTTGAGTTTTGATTTAAAAGACTCGATGGAGGAATGCTGTTCCAGAGGTCAGGGGCTGCGACCGCAAAAGCACGTCCCCCCCCTAGACTTGAAGTTAGACCTACAGGTGCTTAGGAGACCCTTATCAGCCGATCTGAGGGCCCTGGCGTTGGTATAGGGGGTGAGGAGGTCTGCTAGGTAAGCAGGGGCCTTACCATTTAGGGCTTTATAAACCAATAAAAGGACCTTGAAGTCTATTTGTCGTGTATGTTGTCTAACTACACAACTACATAATACAATAATCACGGAGATGTTGATAGCTTGAACCCATGGCTTTAATGACGTACCCCCAACCCGGCAGTACATTTGTATGACCTGTGCGTAACGTAAGCACGCAGGACAAGAGGGGCGTATGTAGCCTAACGTTAAGTAGTCCCTCTACTAACTCCATACATTACACATCCTCCCCCTTTAGCTTAACGGTAGGCCTATATAACATAATGTAGCAGGGTGGATTATCCCTGCTTCGTGGGAACGGGTGGGCACAATCACTGGGTAGCGAGACACAGTAGAGCTCTGTCTGACTGCACCTCCGTCTTTGAGTCTGGAGCTTCGACTGGAGGCTGGTAGTGTGAGTGGATGGGGCCCGGGGTTTACCAACCTGGTCTGGTACTCTGGTCTTCCTCCCCTGCAGCAGGGCGGTCAGCAGTACTCCCCAACACGCTCCCACTTCCCCCAATTGCTCCTTAAACCCTCCCACACCTAGTGACTGAATTGTAAATAAATACCCTGGGTTCCCCCCGCAAGCAGTACCCTCCCTCAATGACCCTAGAAACCTTACAATGAAAAGGGAAAGGTGGAATAGGAAGGGGTTAATTATGTTAACGTTACCCACACCAAAAGAGTTGTTAAACGGCTCATGGATAGACACGCACACAGAACTCCCATCTAATTCTTTAATGTTACTTATACTGGTCAGTTACAATGATTTAATAATAGTGACCAAATGGACTGAAGTCCCACTATAGTTCCGCTTGTAACTCCATACCTCATAAACACGTATATTATACACCCACCCCTGGGTTAATATCAGGGATAATATAGTTCAATGTGTTTGACTCATCGCCCACGTCTGGGTCTTCACCCTGTATAATACCTCCAGGCTTTAATTATACGGCAAGAATAATACCCCTCAAGGCTTTATTTATAATGCACCAGGTCTGTAACTTCCCCACAGGGAAAGGGTTAATTAGATGGGAAAATATTATTAAAGAACAAACCCGTTATCACACTCAAAGAAAATGAAAAGAAATCAAAAGGTGGGCCCACAAATACCTTACAAAAGTCCTATGCTAATGCCGGCATGCATTGTTAATGGGGTACCCCTAGAACTGTGGTTAGCAACGTTAGCTTCGCCCGCGGGCCGCACCACACTGTGTACTCTGTAATAGCTCCGGAGCGTAGATGCTCAATTGTACTCAACCAACATGGTGGCCTCGCCGCGCCACCGTCGTCCGGAAGGCAAGATGGCGTCAAACGCTCTCGGCGAGGGTGCTAGCAGGCGGAGCTGGAGCAGAGAGGCAGTGCTGGCTGAGAGCGTGTGCTGGGTGATGGCGACCTCTGTTGGTCGGGACGAACTCCCGTGTGCTGCAGGCAGCCTGGTGTAGATCTGGTTGTAGGCAGCCGGAGCAGACTGGTTGTAGACAACTGGTTCTGGGTCCATGCGCGTATCTAAGCTCGCCCTCACTAACACTGCAGCTACACTCTGGGTCCCCAGACAGCCCCCCTGCTAGCCGGGATATAACGCAGGGTGTTTCTAAACACCGGTCCTCTTCACGCCACGCTGGCAGGGCACCTCGCTAGAGGGAATAACTTTAACTTAAGCCCCTCAGGGCGATACCGCATTCCTTCTAGGATAACTTGTTGTATCGCTAGGGTATTCCGTAAGGAAACATGCAACACGCTTCTACGTTTGCTGGTATAGGATAACCCGTAATATACTCAAGTTCAATACGGGGCTCTTCCAGACACGACCGAACCGATCCAAGTCCAATGTCGAAGAGGGTGGTTCCTCGCACTTCCGTCTACTTCCTCCTCTGTCTCTCCCGTACGCTCTCTGCCTGCCACCGCGCCCCCTGCTGTTACCACCTACTAGCTCCACAGGGAAAAGGATTGTAGAATAGAATCCAGTAATGCCGTTTATAATCCATATTTCAGCCGGTAGAAGAAGGAGGAGCTTGCGTCATTGTTCGTGAGAATATCAATGGAAACTAGTCAACATGTCTTTGTGCACAAAGGGGAGATAAAAGGCAAGTCAGCACATCTGAATAATAGGCATATATTCAGGTTGCTACAATAAGTAATAACAATAATTGTTTCCACAATAAATGTATGGCCTACATCAATCCTTAACCAAATGTCTATTAACTATGACATTATGTTTTCCAACATATCTGAACACACAACAACAACATGGCCTTTAGGCTACAGATCAAGTCTCTGAGGCGGTTTACGCTGCCTCTCTGGGTAGCGTCTCACTGGCTCGCTTGAGAGCGGGGAACCAGGCTGTGGAGACATCTCAGGTGGTGAGGTATCAGCACTAGAGCTCTCAGTTTCAGACGGCTCTGTGGTGGGTGGTGCTGAAAAAACTGGATTGTCTATTTCCTGCTCAGGTGAGTCCAGGCCAGGTGACACACTGTTCTATACCTGAGTGTCCAGGATTTGGTCAACATGACGTCTCCATACATCATCTCCCATGTCCACCGTATACATGAGTGGTCCATCACGTGAAGTGATTGTTCCGGTGTTCCACTTGTCCTTCCGATAATCACGAGCGAGAACTGTCTGTCCTACTTTGAAGCTCCTTGTTGGTTTGTCGTTGAGATGTTTGAACTGTTTGTCCTCCACGTCACGTCGCACATCTGGTTTGAGAAGGTCCATGTGAGATCTCAGGTTTCTTTTGAGAAACAGCATCGCTGGCCAGGGGCGGACCTTCCTACAGGCGATATAAGCGGTCGCCTAGAGCGCCACCCAGAGGGGGGCGCAAAAAAGAAAAACTTGGTTTTTAATGTTTAATTTATTTTTTTCTGCGCAGTTTTGGCGCCCCCTCTATATCTGCAACCATTATTTTTACATAAAAAAAATTCTAACATAAGGGAAAATTAGCCAAAAATCTAAAACGGTCGGTCGGTCTGAGCCTCAGCTTTAGGTGTTCACAGTCAGAACATGCTAGAGCGCTGTGCATTGATGAAGCAAGCAGAGGCACTTGTACACACCTTAAACCATGGAGGGCAATCTGATTTGGATGGGAAGGAGCTGGCTCAGGAGTTGGACATTTTGATGTGGTTGATGACTTTGCAGCGAGGAAGGCCAGAAGGATTGCACTGTAAATGGAAACCAGTAGGAGCTACAGGCTAACCTTGAAGTGTGATGATAGGGAGTGGAATGTAAATAGTTCTTTAGACAAAGTGAATTTGTAATTTTTATTTATTTGTTTGTTTATTTAGCATATTATATTTTGATTATATATGTGTAACATATTTTACAATACATAATTTTCTTTTAAAGCAAATTTGCACGTTATTTTATTGTTTATTATTATTATTATTATTATTATTATTATTATTATTATTATTATTATTATTATTATTATTATTATTATTATTATTATTATTATTATTATTATTGTGTGTTAGCTAAGTTGTTTATTTGTTTTAATTCTTTAGTGTGCACTTTACATTTATTCTTAGCTCTTGTTCTTGCTTGTAAAAAATAAAAGTGCAGTACTTTACTGTATAACTGTTAACCCTTTCACTGCCACACGACGGAGGGTTAACCCTTTACTATCACACAACCGACGGTCGTGAAAGGGTTAACCTTCGGTGTATTGTCGCAGTGAAAAGGGTTAACCGGTTGGCAGCGCGGCGATGTTTTGATTTTGGGGGGGGGGGAGGCTCAGACCGACCGACCGTTTTAGATTTTTGGCTCATTTTCCCTTATGTTAGAATCTTTTTTATGTAAAAATAATGGTTGCAGATATAGAGGGGTGCGCCAAAACTGCGCTGAGCAAAATGATTCCATTACTCTTTACAAACGTCTGGTATTCATCCGAAACAAACTGGCGTCCATTGTCCGGGCATATCTGTTGTGCTAAACCATTCCTGGCGAACACAGTCCTCAGCACAGAAATGGTCTTCTCAGATGTAGTTGACTTCATTTTTATCACTTCCGGCCGTTTTGAATGCACATCTACACCGATCAAGAACATTGAGTCTTTGAATGGTCCTGCAAAATCAATGTGTACTCGCTGCCACGGTGATGATGGCCATTCCCATGGATGTAGAGCAGCCTGTGGTGGTGCATTCTGCATCTTCTGACATCCGGGGCAGCTCTTTGCCATGTCCTCGATTTGTTTATCGATTCCTGGCCACCACATATAACTGCGGCCCAGGCTCTTCATCTTTACGGTTCCCAGGTGTCCTTCATGTAATGCTTCTAACACTCTGGTGCGCAGCTTGGACGGAATCACTACTCGTGAACCACACATCAGCGTTCCCTGGCACACTGACAGTTGCTCTCTCCTCGCTAAGAATGCTGGATACATTGAGTTACCGTGTCGTGGCCACCCCGTGCGCACTAGTGGGGGCGGGGGGCGTGACACACAACGTCGCATGTGGAGCCTCACAGCTCAGTGGATGAAAACATGAAGCTACGTTACAAAGCACAAAGTGCAACACTTCCCTGGCTCGCATTAGGCCTGGCAATTTTGTTTGCCATTGCTATGTCTATACATAGTTCGAATGCATTTATTTCTATTAGACCAGTGGTGCCCAACCAGTCGGCCGTGGTCGACCAGTAGATCAATGACATGCAATATAATTGCCACAAGCGATGGGATAATGTTAGCTTCTGAACAGGCTAAGCTAACTAGTGTTAGCCGTTAGCTTAGCGTTAGCCATTGCTGTCTACTTTACTTTCTTGTTCGAATGCATTTATTTCTATTAGACCAGTGGTGCCCAACCAGTCGGCCGTGGTCGACCAGTAGATCAATGACATTCAATATAATCGATGTGAGCAATGTTACTAGTAAAAGGCTAAGCTAACTAGCGTTAGCCGTTAGCTTAGCGTTATTGTTAACCCTGCAAAACGATCAAAAGCGGACTCTACAACAGAGTTCCATTCGTGAGAAAAGGGGGGTGGGTTATATTGACAAGGCTTGACAACAGAGGTTCAAATATAACTTCATATTTATTAGTTATTTGTTTCTTTATATCAGCATCCAGTCTCCAGTCTCCGTGTTAACACTTCCTGTGTTTACATTTCGAGCGTGACATCATCGACTACGGCAAGCTTACAAGCTCAAAACGCAAACCGTAAACAAAACCCAGAGCGCACCAAGACTGAAGTGTGTACACAAACTAGAGGGGGGAGAGGGGGGGGGAGTTCGGCACGGAACTCGGAATGAGGATGGCACGGAGCTGATTCGACCCCGATGTTGAGTGAGAAAGCCCCCTTAGACACCTGAAAAGCCTTCTTGCAGCTGTCAGTCCACTTCCAGTGTGTTCCTGCCTGAAGCAGCGTGTTCAGAGGGTGCAGCACAGTTTATAGATTGGGTAAAAACTTGTGGTAGTAGTTTACAAGTCCAAGGTAAGAACGGAGCTGAGACACATTCTCTGGTGGTGGTGCTTTAAGCACAGCTTCAATCTTGTCCTGAGATTTGTGTAGGCCGTTCTTGTTGATCACGTGTCCGCAGTAGGATATTTCCTTTTTGAAGAACTCACATTTTGGAGGAGTCACTCCGATTGAAATAATAATATTACCCTTCTGAGGCATAGGTGGCCACTCTATTGTGACTGGGCACTGTAATCCAACCAAAGTCTACAAGTTCAGCCGCACATTTAATATGTCGTAATCATGTCTATTGCTGTTGGTGTTGGTTTCAGCTGGCCCCGAGGTGTCTGTTAGACCTAGGTAAATGGTCTAATAAATTCAGGCCCAGTCTCTGTACATTTCAATCCGCGCATTGAGTACTCCTGAAGCATACACATAGAACCTTCATTATCCTGTCAAACCGGTCCAGTCTATTTATCTTGCAGCCTCTAAACAGAGGGAACGTCTACAATTTGAATGAGAGAGAGACACATGTAAAAGAAGAGCTAATAAAAAATAATAAAAAAAAGGATTCGAAATAAGTGTAAATAGAATCCGCGTCGGCTATTTGGGAAGCATAAAGTTCTGTTTCAGAAGCCAGTCCGCTTAATGTCAATAGCATCTCCCCATGAAGTGTAAGTGTCAGGTCTAACGCGGTTGACCAGTTTAGCCCAACCAATGTCTATCATTTCAGTCTCGCATTCTACATTCATTGTTCATTGCTGCCGGCGTCAGGTTAGCTTACCCCTAGGTACTCGTTAGGTAGCCGTCCACGCTAGGCTAGCTTGGCCTTGAGGTACATTTCAGCATCGCCAACAGACATGAAGTGTAGTCTGTCCCCGCTCTCCTCCATAATCATCAGCTTGGCTGGGTAATGAAGACTAGGCCTCAGCCCTCGTTTGTAAAGTTGTGCCATCACCTCGCGGTACGGTGCTCGCTGTTCCAACACAGCCGGGGTATAATCCTCGTAGAAAGCAATTTGTTGACCGTTGTACTGCATCTCTGCCCTTCTCTTTCTGGCCTCCCGGATCACCCGTTCTTTGGTTTGATAATTATGGAACCTGACGATAACAGGCCTTTCACCCTGCTTCGGCTTAGCTGCTAGCGACCTGTGTGCGCGGTCCAATTCTGGAGGGGTAGGGAGGGTTTCTGCCCCAAAAACCTGGGATAAAAGGGTGGCGAAGAAGGATGTTGGTCTCAGGCCCTCAATTTGTTCTGGTAGTCCAATGATCCGGAGGTTGTTACGCCGCCCTCGAGCCTCGAGGTCCTCTGCTTTAGCCTTTAGCATAGCATGGCTAGCCCTCAGTTCGGCACATGTAGCCTCTAGCGACGCCATTCTTTCGCTTACAGATTCCGCATTCTCCTCCAGGACTTGACCCGCTGTCCGTTGTCGGCCACGTCCGATTTCATTTGGTCAAGTTTATTTTCCAGAGTGGTAATGGCTTTTCTGAACTCGGTGGTGATAGCCTCTTTGTGGTTTTCAAGCAGGGTAGCTAACCAGGCCTTGCTAACAGCGTCATCCGCCTCCTCTTCTTTCTGAACATCGCCCCGTTTTGGTTTTGGAGTCTTGGATGTCATCTTTGTGAAGCCAAATATTTAGTTAGCTGTATCGATACTTGTATATAAAAAAGAACTATGAAGGTTTGGAGTCTTAAAACGTGGAATTAAAAAAAAACACAAGGGAGAGAGGGAAAACACGTCTTACACCCTGCTCACCATACCGGAAGTCCCAGTCGGTTTTTCACCAACTCAGTGATTGTTTTTTTGCCAGACTCTGCAGCATGTGTAAGGTCATTCAGTATCTCTTCTGAGGCAACATCACCAGTTGTCAGGGACACTAAATCATACATATGCTCTTGTTGGAAGACGTTGTATCTCTGGAACTGATCAACAAGTTGAATGACATCATGATTATCCCTCTTGATTCTTGATTGAAGGCAGTCTTTGTGCGTCTCCTCATCATCGTCGTCATCATGTGTCAGTCCAAACAGGGATCTGGTATCCTCTGCCAAGGATGCACGTTCATTGTAGGTGATGGACCAACGGTTTTACCATTGGTTCATTTTCTTTTAATCAATAGTTTAGATCATACTTTCACAGGAGATATATTGAGGGATAATATTACAAAATTGTTAGAAATTACAGAGCAAATTGTCACTAATTTGGCAGCATTGTGAAAAAAGATCAGATTTGACCACTTACAATGATACAATGATTAAATTACCAAAATAATCTTTTTCAAAGATGTCAACATAGCTAGGCCATAATCAAGGGGTTAAACATGAATACTGGATAGGTTGACAGCTTCTACCCAAAAGCGATTACTTAAGTTGCAATATCAGTGTTGGCCCCCTGACTAGTATGTGAATTGGGCTACATCCTCAATCTCTTGGTCGTTGATGTTGATTTTGTCATGGTTTCTTGCATTAATTCTCATGGTTTTTGTCTTTCCGGTGTTAATCTTGAGTCCCACTCGTCTGGCTTCTCTCTCCATTCTTGTCGTTTTTTCCTGGATTTGGTGTTTGGTAGAGGAGATAATGCTACATCATCTGCAAAATCCAGATCGTCGAGTTTTGATGTCAACTTCCATCTGATTCCATTCTCACCTTGTCCAACTGTTCTTCTCATTATCCAATCCATGATCATTAAGAATAAAAAACCTGACATGTTGCATCCTTGTTTGACACCGCTGTTGATGTTAAACCACTCGCATATTTCTCCTTGGTCTTCTACTGCACACTGGAAGTCTTCATAGAATATTTTCACTATCATTAGGAGACATTAGGAGACTACTAAATGTTTACATGCTAAGACCACGTAGTTCTGTCATTAGACGCCGAAAAGGCATTTGACAGGATTGAGTGGGGATACCTGTTTGAAACACTTAAAAGGTTTGGATTTTGGGAAGGATATATAAAATGGATTAAAATTCTATACACAGACCCAATGGTCGAAATAACTACAAACAACCAAATATCGAAACCATTTAAATTACAGAGATCTACCAGACAGGGATGTCCGATTTCTCCTTTTCTATTTTTATTCGCAATCGAACCACTAGCAATGACAATTTGACAAGACCCGGGAATCACAGGGATGACATATGTCATATGTAGCCTGCATTGTGTGTTGTTGGGGCGTTGTGATTCATGTGTATGATTATGGCTTGGGGTTTGCTGCTTTGTGTTGTGTTTGGTCCGTGCCGCTAATTGAGCTAGTGCTAGCCAGCTGGCTATGCTATATGGTATTTCCATTGGCATGTCAGCACTGGCGCTGGCTCGGTTGGCCGCATGGGCCGGGCATGGCACGGGGTAGCAACTAGCCGTGGTCGCGCATATGGGTCACCTAGCGGCCTAATGCAGGCAGTGGATAGTGCATGATGCATATGACCTTTACCTCTGCTAATTATGTATTGCTAATTATGTATTATAATTTCTTGTTTCTGTTTATGTGTTACAGAAAACCACTCTGAAACACCACCAGTTTGAGATATCACTCTCAACAACAGAATCCTAAATAAAAATACAAAAGGACTGTTCCCTTGACTCTTGTGTCCGCTCTCTGACCGGGGTACGCTGTTGTGGATGAGGTGGCTCCAGCAACATTGCAAACAACATTATATTTTCAATATTGGTCCTTCGAGCCGGAGAACTTCACCCACAACAGCGTCATGGACACGCAGAGCACAGCAGCAGATGAAAATGGAAAACGAGGAGGAAGGCTGCGACAGCTTCCAGCACACCTGCAAGGCTATCTGGTTAGCTTACCACAGTCCCTCATGCCTAATACTGCACCGCCTCTACCAGATGACAGCGGAGGTGCCACCGCACAGCAGCTGCGGTCACTCAGCCTGCAGACCGAGTTTGCAGCTACAGGTGACCAGCTCCACACTGCGCTCGGGCCCCCTCCCTGCCTCTCATTGCCGGGAGCAGTCGATCAGACGCGACACTGGGACCTATCACCGTATGCTAACACCCGGCCTGACCAGCGGGAAGTGTGTGTGAGGCTCACATCGCCATCCCCATCAGAGCAGAGCCACCACAGTCTGAGCCTAACAGGTGGCACCTCCGACGCAAGAGGACCTTGCTCTACCATGCCCCTACGCCTTCCACCACCATTGTCACATCATAGTCTGGGCGTCCCACCCAACCGCTCACCATGGTCGAGCTCGCTGCCACTAATACCTCTGCTGTGCCCAACAACTGCAACGTTACAGTCTCAAGCCACAACCTGTACACCGGGCCAAAGGCAGCAAGCCTACATGTCGACTCAGTCTCTACCGCCGACAGTAACCTCTGCACCGCTGTTCGGGGCAGCTCCGAGGCCCCCAGCCCCCACCGCGATGAGTCTGGTCATGCCACAGTCTGACTTCCAGGTGATGCAAGCAGTGGGTCACGTGGGCCAGCAAATGCCAACGGTACCAAGTTACCAGCCTACCTACCGGTCAAACCAGCCTGTGTCATCAATGGTGAGGAGCAGGCATGGCAGCACACCAGCGGCCGCACAGACCCGGTATGAGTTTACGCCGATGAGATCTGCATATGAAGCGTATCAATATACCACAGCTACGCCTGCACAGCCTAACTATCAACTCCAGACTGCAACAGCGCTCTACCCTGCACAACGGTTACCCACTGCAACTGCTCTCCAGCCAGTGGGCCAACATACAGCAGGTGCACCTCAGCAGTCTACCCATCAACTACCCTCCTGGACAGCGGCATGTTCACCATACACAACCGCTGTTGCAGCAGCGAGGGCATATCAGCCTCCACCAATCATCACTGCTCAGCAAGTGTACCAAGCATTGCCGCACCAACTGAGCCACCATCCACAACCAGTGTATCAGCCTCAGCCTGCTCCATCGACTCAGCCAGCCTATCAGCTGGTGCATCCAACACTCGGTCCAGCACCCTATTATCATGTAGCAGTTCCACCGGTCCAGTATGTCCGTCAGGCCCAGTACACAGCACTACAAGATCCATACGCTCTCCAGCCTCCCAGGCAGCCAGTCCCTGTACCTAAACTGCCTAACCTGGTCCATGACAGCGAGAGAGAGTTCACGGACCTTAAGATGGCGCTGGACCACCTACTCGATGCCCACACTGAACTTTCTGAGCACTACAAGTACCGTGTACTTATGGAGCAGCTAGTTCTAGATGAGTGTTACATCCCAATGTATATATTCCCCATTGTGTGTCTCCATGTGTGTGTGTTCTCCATTTTGTTTCCTCCCTCCAGCCATTGTTCCCTTCCCCATTGGTCCCTGCCAGGCCAATCCTTCCATTATTGCAACACAGCAGTGATTGGTGGATGGCTTTCCAGACTCCAACACTCAATCCACACCACCCAATCATGGATCACCCCACACCTGTTAAAACATGGCTTCTCACTTCAGTCTCTCTCTCTCTCTGGCATGAGGCTAGGCATGTTGTGTTTTTGGTAAACCTGTAACTTTGACAGTATTGCATTTCGTTTATTGGCCTTTGGTGCTTAGTAGTAATTTCCTTGTGTGTGTATGGCCACAGAGAGAGCATTGTTAGTTCTAGTTTGTTTTTGTACATATTCTGCTTTTGTTTCTGTATAATTAATGTGTTTTTCTCTCTTTCTCAGGAAGCACAGATGGGGTGAGCTGCCATTTCCTTTGGACATTGTTTTCTCCTGTTTTTGTTAGGTAAGAGTAGTTTAGGTAATGTAATCTCTTTTACCATAGATTAGATTGTGTTTATTTGGAGTATAGTGGTGTTTGTTTGTTGTTTTGGCCTGGGCTCACCCCTGAGCTACATGTGCTTCCTTTGCCTCTATTCAATAAATATCATTGTTGTTTACAAACCTGGTCCATCTTTTCTGTCAACCAACTGTTATGTTACAGCCCTTTACCCTTAGACTCACAGGGGTCGTAACATAAATGGGGGCTCTGCCTGGATTTTGTAACCTGTGTTCAATTGTTGGTTGATGGATTTGGTGAACTGTGTTTGTTTACACTTGTATAGTTATTAATTAATTTGTGTAAAAATGGCATTTGTGTAAAAAAAAATAATGGCAGTTAGTACTTTTGATCTGGGGAAATTCTTGAGCAATCCTACTTGGGAAGCGCTAGATAGCTGCCGCAAGGCAGACTTAGTGGAGATTGCCACACATTTTAAACTCTCGGTTCAACAAAAGCATCTTAAGCAGGATATCAGGTGTCTTGTGGTAGATAAGCTGTTGGAGCAGGGGACGCTTGTTTTACCTGCGGTCTCTGATGAACATGCAAGTCCTCCTGGTGAACCTACGGAAGCACAGCCTTCTGAGGAGCAAGCCCATGGTGCTGAAAAGGCAGGTGTGAACGTCACATTGCCACATTTTCACTTGACCTCTCCTGTGTCAACTGGGTCTCGAGAAGGGGCCCAGGTCAAGGTTAGAATAGCCCGTCTCCAGATGGAGGCTCAGGAGAAGGCACAAGCACGTGAGGCGGAGTATCGGCTTCGTAAAATGGAGCTTGAGGCAGAAAATGAAAGGGCTGTTAACATTCGTAGGTTGGAGCTTGAGCATGAAGTGGAAAAAGAGCTCAGACTGCGGAGGTTGGAGCTGGAAGTCCTAAGGAGTGAATCCAACTCTGCTACACCGACTCCTCCACAAGGCCCGGGTATGTCCTCCTCCACAGCTTATTCATCACGCACTTTTGATATAAGTAAACACATTGCTTTGGTGCCTCCGTTCCGCGAGACAGAAGTTGATACTTATTTTAATGTGTTTGAGCGTATTGCTGCTTCATTGCGCTGGCCAAGAGAGGTCTGGCCTTTGTTGCTTCAATGCAAATTGACTGGTAAAGCCCAAGAGGTTTGTTCAACACTTTCCCTAGAAGATAGTTTACTGTATGATACTGTGAAGGCTGCCATCCTTCGTGCATATGAGCTTGTGCCCGAAGCTTATAGGCAGAGGTTTCGCAGTCACAAGAGAGCTGTCAACCAGACCTTTGTAGAGTTTGCTAGAGAGAAGGGAACTCTCTTTGATAAATGGTGTGCAGCAAGCAAGGCCTCAGATCTTAACTCTCTCGGAGAACTCATTCTATTAGAAGAGTTTAAGAATCGTTTGCCAGAGCGTATTGTAATTTACCTGAGTGAGCAGAAAGTGTCCACTCTGCAGCAAGCTGCTGTATTAGCTGATGAGTTTGCGCTAACCCATAAAACTGTGTTTGTAGATAGGCGTGACTCGTTTCTCCCCCATGATTTCTCTCAGAGACCTTCTGTCCCCAACCATTCAGAATTCACACACCCCGACCAAAAATGTCACCTCCACGCTCAAAAGAGGAGCGGACATGTTACTACTGTCATAAATCTGGTCATGTTATTTCTGACTGTTTAACATTGAAACGTAAGCAGCAACCGTCCTCTCAGAACTTTAGGCAACCCAAAGGGGTTGGTCTGATTAAAATGGCACCTGATTCCGATCAACAGATGCACAATTATCAGGATGTTCTCGATCCTTGTTTCAGGCCATTTACTTCCAAGGGTTTAGTTTCCTTGACAGGGGATCCAAAAGATCAGTGTACAGTTCAGATCTTACGAGATACTGGAGCCTCACAATCCTTTATCCTCTCTGATGTACTACCTCTGTCTGAGAAATCTTCCTGTGGTTCTAGTGTCCTAGTTCAAGGTATTGAGATGGGTTTCGTGCCAGCCCCGTTACACTGTATTCATGTACAATCTGATTTGGTCACTGGTTTCTTTAAAATAGGGGTGAGACCTTCCTTGCCAGTTAAAGGCATTTCCTTTATCATGGGAAATGATTTAGCTGGAGGACAGGTGAACGCTGTGCTGGAAGTGTTGGATCACCCAGACACAGATTCTCTGCCTGATGACTTGTCACAGAACTTCCCTGAAGTTTTTTCTGCAAGTGTTGTCACTCGGGCTCAATTGAAAAAGAGAGGTGATGAAATTAATTTGTCTGACTCTGTTTTTGCTTCAGCCTTTGTCAGGGAGGAGTTGCTGGCTCCAACTTCTGATACCGCTGACAAACCACAGACTCATAGTAAGGTACCCCCACAGACAACTGTAACTAGTTCCGACGCATTGAAGTTACCCGTTACTCGTGAAATGCTAATTACTGCCCAGAAGGCTGACCCTTCTCTTGCAAAATGTTTCTCTTCTCTTGAAATAGAACAGAGGAGAGAGTTGCATTCTTATTTTGTGGATGAAGGAGTTTTGATGCGTACATGGAGGTCCCATGGTACTAGACTGGCAGAGCATGCACAATCGGAGATAGGGCTACCAGATCAGGTACCAGACTGGAGCACTGTTTATCAGATTGTTGTCCCTGCAGTTTATCGTCAGCATGTACTGTTCTTGGCCCATGACCACCCTTGGTCTGGACACTTGGGAGTCACTAAAACATACAACAGAATACTTCAACATTTCTTTTGGCCCGGTTTGAAGTCCGATGTAGCACAATACTGTCGTACCTGTAGTACTTGTCAGATCACCGGAAAGCCAAACCAGGTAATTCCACCTGCTCCCCTCTGTCCTATACCAGCGGTCGGTGAACCATTTGAACATGTCATAGTTGACTGTGTTGGTCCGTTGCCAAGGACCAAAGCCGGCAATCAGTTTTTGTTGACAATAATGTGTACCGCCACCCGTTTCCCTGAGGCTATCCCTCTTCGCAGAATTACAGCGCCTGTAATAATTAAGGCTTTGACGAAGTTCTTCTCCACGTTTGGACTGCCTAAGGTAGTACAAACGGACCAAGGCACCAACTTCCTGTCTAGGTTATTTGAGCAAGTGTTACAGTCCCTGGGTATCCGACATATAGTGTCCAGTGCCTACCACCCTGAAACTCAGGGGGCTCTAGAACATTGGCATCAGACCTTAAAGTCCATGCTGCGTAAATATTGCTTAGACACAGAGAAAGATTGGGATGAGGGTGTCCCCCTTGTTCTATTTGCTGCACGAGAGACCATACAGGAGTCTCTTGGTTTCAGTCCTGCTGAGCTCGTTTTTGGGCACACTGTTAGAGGGCCTCTGAAAGTTCTTAAAGAACGGTTCATGTCAAAGGGTGCCAGCACACCCGCTAATGTTCTAGATTTTGTTAGCCAGTTTCGAGAGCGACTGCATCAGGCGTGCTCTCTCGCAAAAGAAGCGCTCTCTTCTTCCCAGAGAACTATGAAACGGCACTATGACGAGAAAGCTGTTTCTCGATCTTTCCAGCCAGGTGATAAGGTTCTAGTCCTGTTACCTATCCTTGGTTCTGCTCTTTCCGCTCGTTTTTCCGGACCATATGCAATAGACAAGAAAATAAGTGATACAGACTATGTAGTTCGCACCCCTGATCGTAAACGTCACTCTCGTGTTTGCCACATCAATATGCTTAAACCATATTTTTCCAGAGATAGTGTGCAGGTGAAGACCTCAGACCAGACAGCCGGACTGGCCGTCTCTGCTGTTGCCTCAACTCCAATAGTTCCGGACTCTCCTGACGTTAGTGGTGAGGATGTAGATGGCTTGGAGTTGCGCAATGCAGCCCATCAGGGTGCTAGATTGTCCAACACTGAGATGTTATTGAACCTGCCCACTCACTTAGCACACTTACCTGAGGAGCAGCGAGAGGACATCACAAATTTGATTCAGGCCTACATGGCTCTGTTTGGTGATGTTCCCTCCTGTACTTCTGTATTGGCCCATGATATTAAAGTTAACAATGCTGTGCCTATCAAGCAACATGCATACCGTGTTAACATCACCAAGAGGGCCATGATGCAACAGGAGGTTGACTATTTGTTAAAACATGGTTTAGCCAAGCCAAGTTGCAGTCCCTGGAGTTCACCTTGCTTGTTAGCTCCCAAATCGGATGGAACTCCTAGATTTTGTACTGATTTCCGAAAGGTAAATGCTGTCACCGTGCCTGATTCCTTCCCACTGCCCCGCATGGAAGATTGTATTGACAACCTTGGATCTGCCACCTATGTTAGCAAACTAGATTTGTTAAAGGGTTACTGGCAGGTCCCTTTGACCCCCCGTGCCTCGGAAATCTCTGCGTTTGTTACTCCTGACAATTTTTTGCAATATACTGTAATGCCTTTTGGAATGCGTAATGCCCCGGCCACTTTCCAGCGACTGGTGACCCTAGTCCTGGCTGGTGTTCCAAATTGTAATGCCTATCTCGATGACCTGGTTGTCTATTCGACCAACTGGCGTGACCACATGACAACCTTGCAAACTGTCTTTGACCGCTTAGCTGGAGCCTCGCCTGACCCTTAACCTTGCCAAGTGTGAGTTCGGCAAGGCTACGGTTACCTATCTTGGTAAGCAGGTAGGACAAGGCCAAGTGCGTCCGGTGGATGCAAAAATATCTGCAATCACAACTTTTCCAGTGCCTACTACTAGGCGGGAATTGCGTAGATTCCTTGGGATGGCTGGGTATTACCGTGGTTTTTGCCGGAACTTTTCTTCTGTCGTCACTTCTCTCACTAGCCTGTGTAGCCCGTCCAAACCATTCATTTGGACAGCTGATTGTCAAAATGCATTTAATGGTGTTAAAGCTCTCTTATGCAGTTCCCCTGTTCTCTCTGCTCCAGATTTCTCCCTGCCGTTCCAGCTGGAGGTGGATGCCAGCGGGGTGGGAGCTGGAGGGGTGTTATTACAGGAAGATCACGATGGTGTCAGTCACCCGGTTTGTTATTTCTCCCGGAAATTTAACAAACATCAACTAAACTATTCCACTATTGAAAAGGAGACTTTGGCTATGTTGTATGCGTTGCAACATTTTGAGGTGTATGTCGGTTCGAGCGTATTACCAGTGGTAGTATACACCGACCACAACCCATTGGTTTTTCTGTCGCGGATGTACAACCACAATCAGTGCCTCATGCGTTGGGCGCTCATAGTGCAAAATTATAACCTCAGCATAAAGCATAAGAAGGGGTCTGAGAATGTGTTGGCGGATGCTCTATCTCGTAGTTAAAATCTCTGTTGCTGTCAAGTGTGGTTGTTGTACCAACTGCTAGTTTTTTTTATAGCTCTTTGTTTTGGAGTGCATGTTAACTCGGAGATGTTGAAAAACATGTTTAGTTGGTGTTAAGTGTCAAACATGTTTTTGTCTTATGTATGGGGGTGTTACATCCCAATGTATATATTCCCCATTGTGTGTCTCCATGTGTGTGTGTTCTCCATTTTGTTTCCTCCCTCCAGCCATTGTCCCATTCCCCATTGGTCCCTGCCAGGCCAATCCTTCCATTATTGCAACACAGCAGTGATTGGTGGATGGCTTTCCAGACTCCAACACTCAATCCACACCACCCAATCATGGATCACCCCACACCTGTTAAAACATGGCTTCTCACTTCAGTCTCTCTCTCTCTCTGGCATGAGGCTAGGCATGTTGTGTTTTTGGTAAACCTGTAACTTTGACAGTATTGCATTTCGTTTATTGGCCTTTGGTGCTTAGTAGTAATTTCCTTGTGTGTGTATGGCCACAGAGAGAGCATTGTTAGTTATAGTTTGTTTTTGTACATATTCTGCTTTTGTTTCTGTATAATTAATGTGTTTTTCTCTCTTTCTCAGGAAGCACAGATGGGGTGAGCTGCCATTTCCTTTGGACATTGTTTTCTCCTGTTTTGGTTAGGTAAGAGTAGTTTAGGTAATGTAATCTCTTTTACCATAGATTAGATTGTGTTTATTTGGAGTATAGTGGTGTTTGTTTGTTGTTTTGGCCTGGGCTCACCCCTGAGCTACATGTGCTTCCTTTGCCTCTATTCAATAAATATCATTGTTGTTTACAAACCTGGTCCATCTTTTCTGTCAACCAACTGTTATGTTACAGCCCTTTACCCTTAGACTCACAGGGGTCGTAACAATGAGGCTAAGCTGATAGCCCAGTCCTGCAGGCATTATGTGCAACCCTACACCGCCGCCATGCAGGCCTTGCAGCGGCAATATGGGCAGCCATATCAGCTTGCACAAAGCGAGATTGCCGCACTACTGAACGCTCCTGATCTCAAAGCAGGAGATACCAAAGCCTTCCAGAGCTTCGCCCTTAGCATCGACTTGCTAGTGGGAATGCTGACATCGCTGGAAGGACCTAACGGGATGGAAGTCAGGTCGACCGGCCATGTGGACCGGCTCCTTAGTAAGCTCCCTAAGCAAGTGAGGGACGGCTTTGTGGAGCACCTACTGGCTCAAGGTCGCCTCAACACGACTAGCCTAAACCCGTACAACCTTCGAGACCTCGCCGACTGGCTCAGGGTAAATGCCGAAGCTCAAAGACTGTCAGAGAGAATGGCACAACGCCATCGGATGGAAGGGACACAGTTCTCTAACGGAGACAAGCAAGATCCCCCACCCAGACCTTGCAACCAGCCTTTCTCAGTTTATTACGGCTCCGCCAAGCCTAAACAAGACAGCCACCAGCCTGTTGAGACATCTCAATCAGAAGCCAAGAAGCAGAAGTTCAAGAGGATGTGTCTCTTCTGTAGGAGTGCCAAGCACTACCTATCGCAGTGTCCAGACATTGTCCAATGCTCGCCGGGAAAGGTTGAGAAGTGGATTGCAAATGGCAAACGTTGTCGTAATTGCGGTCGTACCAGCCATGAGCAAGATGCCTGCACCTTGAGGAAAGCATGCAGTGAGTGCCAGGAGGTCCACCTCAGAGTTCTCCATGCCATCGCCAAGCCGGGTCCCCGTGCCTACCTCATCACACCAAAGGATGGTGCCTCGCTCTCCAACTCCAAACAAGGAGGAAAGGTGTACCTTAAGGTGGTGCCAATCATTATTACTAATGGGAGCAAGTCACTGCACACTTATGCGATCCTAGATGATGGAGCTGAACGCACGATAATACTGCCAGCTGCCGCTCAACACCTGGACCTTAAAGGCGAAGCGGAGTCCCTTGCACTGCGGACAATTCGCCAAGACGTGGCTCGCCTCACTGGCAAGTCGGTAGACTTTCATGTGGCCTCCCTGACTCATCCTTCTGAACAGTACCTGGTGAAGGGTGCCTTCACAGCGGGTCGACTAGCCCTGTCGGAGCAGAGTTACCCTGTGACTGCACTTCAGAAGCGCTATCGCCACTTACGGGGGCTCCAGCTGCAGGACTTTGGTAGAGTGCATCCACTACTGCTAATTGGTGCAGATTGCACCCACCTGATCACACCCAGAGAACCCATCAGATTCGGCCCCAAAGGTGGACCCGCAGCCGTTCACACAGCGCTCGGCTGGGCACTCCAAGGCCCAGATGATCTCATATCTCATGCTACTTCATGCTACTTTACATCTCTCAAGCCTGCACCGGAGGCCTTCGATCAACACGTCGAACATCTCCGGCAGCTTGATGTGCTTCCATTCCGAAGTGAAAAGCTAGCAGTAAGGTCCTGTCTGGACCACGAGGCTGTGGGCATCCTGGAAGCATGCATCGAGAGGGTGAAGGTTGGTGACACATTCCGGTACACCACGCCTCTGCTCCGCATAAAGCACACGCCACCACTGAAAGCCGCTGCCGAAGCAGTTAGGCCAATGCTCCGTAGCACAGAGCGACGACGGGTAGAAGATCCAGCTACGGCTAACATCTATGGAGCAGAGATCCAAAATCTCATCGACGGAGGAGTTACCAAGCTGGGTGAAGAAGAGGTGAATAAGTCTGAGTCATGGTTCACCCATCACGGGGCGGCGGCCGACTCCTATTTACCGCAACCTGACCTGCACAACACAGACATCTTCCTGCTGAAGACCAGCCAGGCGGATTGCTTCCCAGAGGAACTTAAGTGCCTCCGAGCTGGTGGATGCTCTTGTCACAAGGACACCTCCTGTTCCACTGACATCCACCCCATAGTTCTCGATCCTGGCCATGCCGTGACTAAACTCATCGAGGATGTAGATGCCCGCCTACTCCACCCAGGGCCCGATAGGGTCTTCGCAGAGATCAGGCACAGTACTGGGTCCTGTGGAGAAGACGGGCCATCAATCCTCATCAGAGGACCTGCACAGGATGTAGGAAGTGGAGGTGGAAGCCGGTGGTTTCAATGATGGCAGACTTACCTCCTGCCCGTTTGCGGCCCCTTAAGCCGCCAGTATGTGTTGTCAGGCATCGCGGATCTGGACCCTGTGACACCAAACAGGTTGCTGATGGGGCAGCGGGACGCCTCCCTGCCACAAGTGTCCTACGCTCCCGACCCGACTGTGGCAAATGATGGCGACAATCAGAGACCTCCGTAGCCACTTAGGGAATTTAACTCGTTTACATAATAGCTATGCTATTCTGGGGGCGGCTGTTGTAAATTCCCCACTATTTTTCATACTGTGTATTATTATTTCCATTCAGGCATTACTTTGGACAGCCCAGGGTATTCTTGTTCCTAGTCAGGCATCTCTCCAGACAGCCCAAGGGTCCTTAGTCTGTTAATTAAATACAGGTGGTGAATTTCCGGCACCTGTGTTTCCATTTGCAGACTGAGAGTGCGTCCTTGAGGAAGTAAGTAATCACCAGCTTCCAAAATGTAATGCCTGTGGTTTATGCTAGGTAAATGTCATATGTAGCCTGCATTGTGTGTTGTTGGGATGCTGTGACTCATGTGTATGATTATGGCTTGGGGTTTGCTGCTTTGTGTTGTGTTTGGTCCGTGCCACTAATTGAGCTAGTGCTAGCCAGCTGGCTATGCTATATGGTATTACCATTGGCATGTCAGCACTGGCGCTGGCTCGGTTGGCCGCATGGGCCGGGCATGGCACGGGGTAGCAACTAGCCGTGGTCGTGCATATGGGTCACCTAGCGGCCTAATGCAGGCAGTGGATAGTGCATGATGCATATAACCTTTACCTCTGCTAATTATGTATTGCTAATTATGTATTATGTATTATAATTTCTTGTTTCTGTTTCTGTGTTACAGAAAACCACTCTGAAACACCACCAGTTTGAGATATCACTCTCAACAACAGAATCCTAAATAAAAATACAAAAGGACTGTTCCCTTGACTCTTGTGTCCGCTCTCTGACCGGGGTACGCTGTTGTGGATGAGGTGGCTCCAGCAACATTGCAAACAACATTATATTTTCAATAGGTAGACAGCAGCAGCCAGCAGTAGATCACAGAGCAGTTCCTGGTGGACCACCTTATACTCACAGCCCTCGACCATCAGCTTCCTCATCTGATAACATGGGAACACAACTATTATACACACTGTATTAGGGATGCGTTGTTACTAATATTGGTACCGGTTATCAGTCCCATACCAGGCTAAACCACATTGGTTCACATTGGTATGTGAAGGACGACAACAAGTGGCTTGCTTAATTTTTCCATTCAAAATTGACAGACCATGAACGCTATTTACACCCCTTTCTTTATTGTACGAGGCACACATGGGTAGTGGAATTACAAAAGCTAGCAGCGTCCTTGTTGCCTAGAGATATGAGGTGAATACTCAATCATATGACCGACCTCGTGCTGGAGCAGAACTCTGTCGATGAGCAGGGCTCGAATGTGCTGTCTCTTCCCATGAAGCTGTCAAAAGAGAAACAATGAATGAATGAATGAATGAATGAATGAATGAATGAATGAATAAATGAATGAATGAATGAAAACTTAATTTAACAGATTGCAGAATGGGTACAATACAGTACAGCTCAATACACACAATTGTTAAGGGGATGCAGACCAGGGCCCTCATTTATCAACGTTGCGTACACACAGATATGTGCGTAACCCGTGCGTACGATCATTTCTAAGCAAAGTGTGGGACTTATCAATTTGAACGTGACTTTGAATTTGACTTGCGTACCTGGCGCCCGGTGGTAGAATATGAATATTGCAACGCGGAAATAAGCTTCCGTGCATTAGTTTCAACACTGGCGTGTTCTGTATGGCCCGTAATTCATTATAGTTCATTGTAAAATAGCGACAGTAGTGTAATTATTGTCAAACCCTATAAATATAGCATTTGGAATAGGTCTTTCTTTTCGAATGAATACAGCATGGTTTATATATAGCGTTATCAGGTGCACTGACTGCGCTCGCGGGGAACTGTTTTCAGAGATTGCAGATAGGGATGAATGAATGAATGAATGAATGATGGGCAGTCTAATTGCAGAGAGAACATAATATTAACTAGAGTCCGCTATACCCGAGACACCTCCTTGATTTGTACCGCAATTTGGGACCCAAATTGGAGCTATAAGCTTATAGCCTTTTCCGTGCTTATTTGAGAAGGGTCCAGCTACATAACCGGAGAGCAGCGCTCTCAGGGCCAAGATAGCCACTTATACTATTTTGAGAGAGACAGCAGAGAGACAGACAGCAGAGAGACAGACAGACAGACAGATAGACACTGTGTGTGTGTGTTTGTGTGTGTGTGTGTGTGTGTGCGACTCACCCCCCCCCCCCCCCCCCCTCTGGACCACCTCCTAGTAGAGACTCACCCCCCCCCCCTCTGGACCACCTCCTAGTAAAGACTCACCCCCCTCCCTCTGGACCACCTCCTAGTAAAGACTCACCCCCCCCCCCCCTGGACCACCTCCTAGTAGAGACTCACCCCCCCCCCCCTCTGGACCACCTCCTATTAGAGACTCACCCCCCCCCCCCCCTCTGGACCACCTCCTAGTAGAGACTCACCCCCCCCCCCTCTGGACCACCTGCTAGTAGAGACTCAGCCCCCCCCCCTCTGGACCACCTCCTAGTAGAGACTCACCCCCCCCCCCCTCTGGACCACCTCCTAGTAGAGACTCACCCCCCCCCTCTGTACCACCTCCTAGTAGAGACTCAGCCCCCCCCCCCCTCTGGACCACCTCCTAGTAGAGACGCACCCCCCCCCCCCCCCTCTGGACCACCTCCTAGTAAAGACTCACCCCCCCCCCCCCTCTGGACCACCTCCTAGTAGAGACTCACCCCCCCCCCCCTCTGGACCACCTCCTAGTAGAGACTCACCCCCCCCCCCCTCTGGACCACCTCCTAGTAGAGACTCAGCCCCCCCCCCTCTGGACCACCTCCTAGTAGAGACTCACCCCCCCCCCTCTGGACCACCTCCTTGTAGAGACTCACCCCCCCCCCCTCTGGACCACCTCCTAGTAGAGACTCACCCCCCCCCCCCCCTCTGGACCACCTCCTAGTAGAGACTCACCCCCCCCCCCCCCCTCTGGACCACCTCCTAGTAGAGACTCACCCCCCCCCCCCCCTCTGGACCACCTCCTAGTAGAGACTCACCCCCCCCCCCCTCTGGACCACCTCCTAGTAGAGACTCCCCCCCCCCCCCCCCCTCTGGACCACCTCCTAGTAGAGACTCACCCCCCCCCCCTCTGGACCACCTGCTAGTAGAGACTCAGCCCCCCCCCCCCCCCTCTGGACCACCTCCTAGTAGAGACTCACCCCCCCCCCCCCTCTGGACCACCTCCTAGTAGAGACTCACCCCCCCCCCCCCTCTGGACCACCTCCTAGTAGAGACTCACCCCCCCCCCCCCCCCCCTCTGGTCCACCTCCTAGTAGAGACTCACCCCCCCCCCCCCCCTCTGGACCACCTCCTAGTAGAGACTCAGCCCCCCCCCACCTCTGGACCAGCTCCTAGTAGAGACTCACCCTCCCCCCCTCTGGACCACCTCCTAGTAGAGACTCACCCCCCCCCCCCTCTGGACCACCTCCTAGTAGAGACTCAGCCCCCCCCCCCCCTCTGGACCACCACCTAGTAGAGACTCACCCCCCCCCCCCCTCTGGACCACCTCATAGTAGAGACTCACCCCCCCCCACCCTCTGGACCACCTCCTAGTAGAGACTCCCCAGATAGCAAAAAATCGTTGAATCAACATTGTGTTTTTGTCAGGCTGAAGATTGGAATCAACATTGATATCAGACATAGAAAATGGCATTGAAAGTGCTCGCTATGATCAACATGGAAAGAACATTGGATTTTCAACCAAAATTTAGAAATTTCAATTTGAAAGCCGACAATGAATCAACGTTGATTCAACTATGATATGATCAACATTGAAATAATGTAGCATTGCATCAACATTGATTCAACTATATATATATATTGCATTATACATTGAAATAATGATATTATTGAATGACCATTTCAGCACTTTTTCAACCTTCCTCTGTATGCTTTTAATATGCCTCATTAATAAAGAAAAATAATCACTTTACATCTAAATTATATTATTAGTTGTAGTTCCACCGGGAGCATGCTAAAAGGTGTCTACTAGTGACATTACTGCCATATGCCTGAATGGCAGTGATGTCACTGATAGACAGGCTTGGAGCAACCCCTGCAGAACTTTAAAACACCAAATAGAGTAAAGTGATTATTTTTGGCTTAAATGAGACATATTAAAAACATACAGAGGAAGGTTGAAACATGCTGAAATGGTCCATATGCTTTACTGCAGTGGTTCTCAACCTTTTTATACAAAGACCTCACAGGAAAAATATTTGGGGACTCCAAACTTGATTATAATTATGCCATTCTAGGTGAATATTCGAAAATATGTTGCAAGCTTGTAGATCGGCTATTTCGAATTTTTTTCTTCAAGAAACCAAGGTTGAGAACAGCTGCTTTACGACATGATCTATGAACAAAGAAACAGACAATTTATTGCTTTAACCATTTATTAAAGCCAATTAATTCGCACATACATATTCTTTGAAATGCCTCTCTTTCTATTAGACTTCGATGCCAACTATGCACGTGGCTCCAGATCAGCTGACATTCAGCTGACTCTCCCATACAAAAATGACAGAATAATAAGTTATTGAAAATATTCATACAGAACTCTGAACCTTCGCACATACATATTCTCTTTGAAATGCCTGAGTTCAATTTGGATTTAGTATCACCAGGCGTGCATGAGAACAGATAATGAAATCTACTGTAATGTACAGTAGCTTTTTTATTTTATCAGGGTGGCACCATTGAAACTATTTAATGATGCGTGTCCCTTCTCTTTCTATTAGACTTCGATGCCAACTACGCACGTGGCTCCAGATCAGCTGACATTCAGCTGACTCTCCCATACAAAAATGACCGAATAATAACAGTTATTGAAAATATTCATACAGAACTCTGAACCTTCGCACATACATATTCTCTTTGAAATGCCTGAGTTCAATTTGGATTTAGTATCACCAGGCGTGCATGAGAACAGATAATGAAATCTACTGTAATGTACAGTAGCTTTTTTATTTTATCAGGGTGGCACCATTGAAACTATTTAATGATGCGTGTCCCTTCTCTTTCTATTAGACTTCGATGCCAACTACGCACGTGGCTCCAGATCAGCTGACATTCAGCTGACTCTCCCATACAAAAATGACCGAATAATAACAGTTATTGAAAATATTCATACAGAACTCTGAACCTTGAACCCCTATAGAATCTTCCAGGAAGTGTTGTTTTCCAAAATTCCAACGCAGAATCAAATCTAAAAGTTAAATCTATCTAAAAACACTTTTACCTATTGCTAAACTAAGTATAATACTTCAGAGTATTATAGAGACACATGATATAGAGATGTACATCTATATAATATATTCACATCCACACTATAAATAGCATCCATTAATCCATCATTAATCATCACTCCATTCAGACTACCGACTACTGACAACCTTCTGAACTTGAATAAGCATGCAAAACCAACAATTAGCATTTCAGGTGGCAGACTGCCTCTCCCGGGCGCACGTCAGCCCTGTGCACCCGGGCATCGACTATGCTGCCATGGCTGCTGACCAGCTCACCGACTCAGACCTTCAGGCGTTCAGGACGGCTGTGACAGGACTTCGACTTGAGGATGTGGTGTTTCACGACAGCGGCGCCACGCTCCTCTGTGACGTCTCCACTGGCCAGCCCCGCCCCATGGTTCCAACTGACTGGCGCCGCCGGGTATTTGACACCATTCATGCCCTTTCACACCCTGGGGTAAAGGCGTCGGTCAAGTTGGTAGGGGCCAAGTTCGTCTGGCCGGGCCTTAGGAAGGACGTCAAAGTATGGGCGGCCTCCTGTGTGGCGTGCCAGCGTGCCAAGGTACATCGTCACACTAAGGTCTGGAGGGGGGCTGAGTCTAAACTAGGGGGTGGTCCTGAGGGGGGCTGAGTCTAAACTAGGGGGTGGTCCTGAGGGGGGCTGAGTCTCAACTAGGGGTGGTCTGGAGGGGGGCTGAGTCTAAACTAGGGGGTGGTCCTGAGGGGGGCTGAGTCTAAACTAGGGGGTGGTCCTGAGGGGGGCTGAGTCTCAACTAGGGGTGGTCTGGAGGGGGGCTGAGTCTAAACTAGGGGGTGGTCCTGAGGGGGGCTGAGTCTAAACTAGGGGGTGGTCCTGAGGGGGGCTGAGTCTCAACTAGGGGTGGTCTGGAGGGGGGCTGAGTCTAAACTAGGGGGTGGTCCTGAGGGGGGCTGAGTCTAAACTAGGGGGTGGTCCTGAGGGGGGCTGAGTCTCAACTAGGGGTGGTCTGGAGGGGGGCTGAGTCTAAACTAGGGGGTGGTCCTGAGGGGGGCTGAGTCTAAACTAGGGGGTGGTCCTGAGGGGGGCTGAGTCTCAACTAGGGGTGGTCTGGAGGGGGGCTGAGTCTAAACTAGGGGGTGGTCCTGAGGGGGGCTGAGTCTAAACTAGGGGGTGGTCCTGAGGGGGGCTGAGTCTCAACTAGGGGTGGTCTGGAGGGGGGCTGAGTCTAAACTAGGGGGTGGTCCTGAGGGGGGCTGAGTCTAAACTAGGGGGTGGTCCTGAGGGGGGCTGAGTCTCAACTAGGGGGTGGTCCTGAGGGGGGCTGAGTCTCAACTAGGGGTGGTCTGGAGGGGGGCTGAGTCTAAACTAGGGGTGGTCTGGAGGGGGGCTGAGTCTAAACTAGGGGGTGGTCCTGAGGGGGGCTGAGTCTAAACTAGGGGGTGGTCCTGAGGGGGGCTGAGTCTAAACTAGGGGGTGGTCCTGAGGGGGGCTGAGTCTCAACTAGGGGGTGGTCCTAGAGGCTAAATTAGGGGGTGGTCCTGGAGGCTAAACTAGGGGCTAAACATATGCACGCACGCATGCACGCGACAGCTGCAACCAGAGATGCTGGAGATAAATGTTGCCCCTGGATCAGCTTCCAATGATCCAACTCCCATGAAACCCACTGTCCTCCAAACCATTTGTCCTTTTAAGTCTTTGTCTTTCTTCGTATCCCGCCATTCCTCTCAGGTGCATAACGCAGCCACTTCTGCAGTGCATCTCTGTATATCAAGTCAGTCAACTTGCGGTCAAATTGACGAGCAGCCGCTGGGAAAAAAGAAAAAAAGAATACTTAAAGATAAACAAGAAAGCTGCAGTGGGCACATTCCATTCCAAAGTGAACAGTGTCCTTTTTAGTGTACTAGATTTTCAGGTGGCCTTAGGTGCATTTTCAACCCCATAGTCATATAATTGATCCACATTAATGCTCGTAAAAAATCTTATTGTGAGCATTACAGAGGACCACTTATATGACGTTAAGGTTGGAAATGGGTGAGGTGTTTCTTTAAGAGTGGTTGCATGTTCATAGCCAGCCGCCCGCCGCCTGGTGCAGACAGGGGGAGCGCACTCCTCCCTGTCTGTCGATACACGACACTGACGTCGTATCGTCCGTCCTGATCAACTCCATTTGTGGACCAGAAGGACCGCTTTCAACACCAACACATTGAACGTAGCGCAGACCGGGCAGCATGGTTTGCCAGCTGCCCCCTACTGCGTTGGCCCGACGCATCACCAGCGAGGGAGGCGTCGGTGAAAACGCGACGTGAGACAGCGCCGTAACCGTCCTAGGACGGAACCTCCCGAGCGTGTTGACAACACGCTCTGAGATGGATGCCCATAGCCCTCCAACCGTTGACTGGGAAGAGGAATACTCTACATCCAGTCTACAGCAACCCCAGGCTGGTAGAGACCTGCCTGGTACGAGACCTGACGATCCACCTTGACCGCGAAGGACCAGAACGTCATCAGGGCAGAACACTCCGTAACCCCGGACGACGCAGAGGCCCCAGTGCGGCCTCCACGCACTTGGTGAAGATGCGGGGAGCCAGAGAAAACCGAACGGCAGCCTCTGGTACTCATACGCTAACCCTGCAAAGGAAGCGTAGGTAAGCCCTAGGATGGAAGATCGGGGATGCGCATACGCATCCTACAGGTCTATGGAGGAGAACCAGACCCCCACCTGACAGTGTTCAACAGGTAAGAGACGATCCAAAAAATGCTGAACCTTCCCATGGGACAGGTCCAGCCTGGGTCTTACACCCCACCCTCCTGACTTCTCGGGCTGAGAACACCGGGAGGAGAACGCCACGACGATGGCTTGCTTCGTCCACAGAGATTGGATCTCGTTGACCAGAGCTGTCCCTGCTGGAGACCCCGACAACAGGGTCTGTACCAAACCTGAAAACGGGTGGGGTTGTGTAAACACAAGTCCCCGCCTCACCGTTCTCTCCATCTACCTCGACATATGGTACTGCCGTAGTCATATGTGACGACACTCCCAACGCACCCGCCGTCACGTGGCGCAGGTCCGCCAGGAACTGTAGATAGTTGGCCCGGTCCCCCCGCTGTGCGTAGACAACCCTGGAACCGTGCGAGGAGCGCGTTCCGTGTCGGAACACCTGACCCTGACACCACCCACGAGGCAATCGCACCCAAGGGGGAACCCCGACAGAAAGGGCCGGTCTGATACGGGGGGCTTCCGATGAAAAAAGCCCCCCCACTGAACACCCCTCCAGAACATCCTGAAGGAGTTGTTCTGCAGCCGGACATGCAAGGTGTAAGGCCCCCATGGGTTCCTACACACCGTAGCCCTGCAGTGATATTACTACCACCCCAAACCATGTGAGCTGCGACCACTTGCCAATATTTCAGGAGTGGGAGGCACCAACATGATACCTGGCCTGGCGAAGGCGAGGCCGGGGAAGCCTGCACTGTGTGCCTCAAAAGGTTTCGAGCCCCCCTGCTGACAACACTTAAGTTGACAGACGTAACACCAGGCTCAACCAACACAGTTCAAGGTGTGGGAGCCGCTTGACAGCACAACATTCTCACGGACAGACCCAGGCTCAGCCATCAACTGGGTGTCAGCCCCTGTCCCCATGAGAAGCGAAAAGGGGGGCCGCCCGCGCATCAACGAAGGCACGCGGCCCGCAGCCAAAGGAAACAATCAGAGCCCACTTCTTCCGCTGGTGTTGGGGAAGGGAGTGATCGGAGAGCGGGCTGCTCGCGGCAGGACGGTGACGGCTTGTTTGTTCAAGCCGAACCCATCCTACATGGCCAATCCCTCGGCCGCCAAGGCTGTCGGCCTTGTGGACACCTGTCGAATCAACGCCCAGGATACCTCTGGCGGGGGAAAAACATGGCCGCCTGTCGAGGGCCCCGTCATCGCCGCTGACGAGGCCGTGCTCTCTCTTCTTCTGGCTGCGCGGTGTGAGGCGGTGTAGGGCCTAGGACAATACCGCCCGCGCTCCAGCAGAAGACCAAAATCCCCTGCGGAGAGGGGAACCCTGAGCGGTTATAGCTTGCGGCTGGGTCAAAGCTAATAACGTCAACAACCTCGCGCGATGTGTCGACGTCGGCTGGCCCTCAAGGCCCCTCCACCAGACACCATTTTTTTAATAGAAAAAAACAGCAATTCGAACACAGTTCTAATCGTTGCCAATTCCATACCGTGGCGGTACAAGCCTTAACAGCCCACCAGCCACTCGCCAGGCCGACCCACCCATGGTGTCGACCGGGCGGGGCATTGTTTCAATATATCAAAAACAAAGGACTGATGTTAACATGGAGCACCAGTGGTGATTGCAAACAGCACCCTCCACTGTGGTGTGCACCATGAAAGGGTTAAATGAATAAAAGAGCTAAACCACAAAAAACTGTAGAATGAGCAAACCCATACACACAAAGTTTAAGGGGAGATGGACCAGACCCGTCTTCATTCAAAATATTCACAACAGGACACCAGCCCCAGTTTAGCCCATTTACCAAAAAAGGTAAACAAAGCCCCCCCCCGCACTACTCCCCCAGTATACCGATTGACCGTCAGTATGAATGGTTTGAGAGGAGAGAAAACTGTAGCAAGACAGACCTTCTCATAGCAGAGTGACAAAACGAAACAATAGCCCCCTACACAGGGCCGCCCCAGGAGGTGGGGGGCCTCGCGTCTAAAACCGCACAGGGCCTCACATTTCTCCCAGGCGGCCCTGCCCTTATACTACTGCAGCCTAACGCCAGGCAATGTGGGACCCAAGACAACAATTGCCTGTGCACAGACACGCAACATGTTTACCATGTCGGCTGGACCCATAGCCCCACTACCCGACGCCAACCCAGATGGGAACACCGTTCAACAAACCCCGCCGGAACACAAGGTAAAATACCTGGCTAGGAACCTAGCCACGACCTACCCCGTTGTCAACCCATTTACCCGAAAAAGGTAAATAGAACTCAAAAAAACCCACAACAGCTACCGACTGACCTTCATTGATGAACCGGGCAAGAGGAGGGAGAGTGACAACATCTCACGGCGGAGACATTAAAACAGCATAGCAATTAGCAGTAGTAATAGCATGCGGCAGTAGCGATAGCATGTAGCATAGCTTTAGATGTTTTAGCAGCACGCCCAAGACAGCTTGGAAACCGTTCCCTGCAGAGAACGTTCACCAAACCATCCTGCCCCCGGCGCCAACACACAACATGGTTGTGTTAACAAAACAAACCAGCATTACTAACACTAATACCCATGCCTGAAGACACAGGGCCTACCTGAGTACAAGCTGGCCCGACAGCCAGCCTTGTACAGCTGAACCTCGATGTGCTGTCATCAAACGAGGAACATCAACACAGGCCCGTCGTGTCGCCGAAAACATGCGTCGAAGATGCCAGGGGCCAGCAACCTCCGGTAAGCTTCCAACATTATGAATCTAATCTTTTCATCCTACTAGTTTATCGTACGGTGCACGCATCCGAGTACGCTGGGACGAAAATAGAGGAAGGGTGTGTGGTGACTATCGTCACTGCTATATGGGCGGTGCCGCCATGGGGGCGGAGCCCCATACAGGTGTGGTGCATGTATCTTTTGTTCGTAAGGGGATACAATAGGTATCATAGAATATAGAATATCTCATACGGCTCAGAGCGGAACGCGATAGCAAATACGGCATATAACATGAACAATGAATGCTATCAAAAGCACATTTACAATCTGTCCACCGGCTCCACCCTGACTTAGTAGTGTGAAGTGATTCACTTACCATTATTAGGCTGGTTATTCTCCGAGCAGCTTCCTCCAGAGACCGAGCAGCTTCCTCCAGAGACTAAAAGAAGGGAACACAAGACATGAATAGTGGACACTGTAACTTTTGAACACATAACCTGACTGATATGTTTGGATGTATTGACAGAGGAACTAAATGCTTGTAAAGCTCTCATGCAACTACATTTTGTTCTGCTATGTTAGTAAATAATGACATACCACTGCTTGCATTTGATGTTGGCACCGAGGGGTACTGGCTGGATTCTGGCTGCACTGTATTAATAAATAAATGGAATTATACATGGCAATACTTAAAGTAGGTTTAGCAGTTAGTGTCATAACTGACAAGTGTCACCACTATACCTGGGAAATGAACATCAGGTGGCTTGGCATATCTTCGCGTCACCCTGCTGTCTGGCTCTTCATCTGACTCCACTGCGTGCATATGATTTGTCCTAAAAAAAAACATTTAACATTCCCAGGCTCCCAGGATAATTCAATTAATTGAGCAATCCTTGAGACACTGTTCAGGAGCCAGCCCATGGCCCATTTCTGTTTAACCAAAAACTATCACGAGGAATTCAACTGTACCTTGCTCTTCTTTTCCGACGTACATCTGCTTCCTCTTCAGATTCCAAATCAGTGGTTAGACATCCAGTAGTCACGTACTTGTCTTCATGTTGCTTGGCCTTTACAAATGAGTCTGTAAAAGAACAAGCAGAAAATACAGCATGACATTAATAAGAAGTATGAGGAACAATTCACATCAGACAACAATAGCAGTGACTATACTTACCACAAGTAATTAAGAGCCGAATTTTGTCATATGTGGTCCATCCTTCACAGGGCATCATGTTTTCTTTAAGGGCCTTTGAATAATTTGTGTTTTTTGGGGGCCATAATAATGTACCTTCCGTTGGATTGAACCAGCTGGAAAGAACTGTTGCAGTTCCGCCATTTGGAAACAGTACAACGCCCCAGAGCACCACCTCACTTTCCATTCTGTGTACAATAAATTAAATTAGAATATTAATGATAAAAAAATTATAATGACAAAAACATGAATCATAAGATGTCTACTGCAGATGAGCTATTGGAATAGCTATGAGGCTATTTCCCTCTGGATACAGAACATATTTACGTTTAATAAAGCTAATTTTACCAACCCCGATCTCATCACACAACTCTCTAACCTTGTATGTACCTATGAGGGAGGACTCGCAGGGATAAGTGTAATATAATTCTTGGTGTCTGAACTTTCTGTAGATCACATAGACCTCACCTTCTTCCTGGACTATATTCTGCACTACTGCAATTGTATCTCCCACCTGAATACAATTATCCCCCTGCTTTGTAGACAAGGTAAAACGACAACTGGAGACCTTTGTGTACTGTAGAGCAACACTGAAATGTTGAGGAAGTGGACCATCAGTATGAATGTGCTTTAAAACTGGTTGATCTGTTGCTAATGGAACCTCAACATGTGGCATTTCTGACAGCCTTTTGACTACCTGTTGTAGAGGTTGGTGTGGCTTGCGTAAAAGATGCTTTATTTGGCCAAGATAATTCTCAAAAGGGAACCCTGAAACATTATCTAAAGGTCCAAATTGTTTGTATTCATCTGCTAAATGTATAAGCTGGTGGACACTGAACACAATCTCACCCGTACCATACAACTGTCCAAAGTGGCCCACAAAGGATATCATTAATCTATGTGCAAATTCAACCATTTGGCCAGAAGTTCCAGGAGACAAAAACAAATACATGGCCACTGAAAACAACATGAAGTTGTCATAAAACTCACTGGGAAGGCAATCCTTCAGAACTACAGGACCCCAGTATAACATGAAGGATCGGAGCTCAGTAGCTTTCCAACGATCAAGCTCATTCAAACCTCTTGGCTTGCGATTGAATTCAACAGGGGTGTGGGAATGTAACACCAGCAGTTTGCTTGATATACTGTTAACTGTTTGTGAAGGAAGCCTAGTGGCTAGATTGCCCTTTAACCACATATGCAACAGTTTTCTCATCAACCCAAGACAACAGAGGTGCATATAATCTATTGGGAATGAAGAAACCATCTTTACTATCCCTGTTAAAGGACTGAGTTTCTGTTTCAAGTGGTGTTCCTCATCAATCATATCACAATAACTCGAATCCGTCCTGAGCCTGACATTTGTTTCTGGATACGTCATTTTGTTCCTCCACACACCCTCTTGGTCACACTTGTCACACCCTGAATAACCATTATGTGACTTAATATTCTTAACGTAGGCCCTAGCAGGAGCATCACACACAAATGAGGAAACCTGTACATTCAATTTCTTACCATTATGAACAATGCCATTAGCCAGCACATTTTTAAGGTCGCTAACAAATTTCTGCAGATACTCAACAACACACTTTGGCTTGCTTAAACCACTAAATATACCGACAATAAATGGGGACTTAGTGTAATCACAATTCAGGATTGCAAGTATAGGCCAGAATTGAAGTCTTGAACTCCTAAAGAGGGGGAGACCATCTATATTGAACTGTAAAGTAAGAGTTGTGAGGTTCACTGGTAAACTTAAACATTTTAATCGTGAAAGTATTCCTCGCACCAATCCAAAATGATAGTACTCGCCACCTTGCATTTGAGTGGTTGCAACATGAGATTGTGTTCCAAGCAGAGTCCTTCCATCTTTAGGGAGCTTAGGGTGAAATAGCTTTAAGATGGACAGCAGAGCAGACAAAGCAACAAGACTAATGGAGTAGGATGTTGCCCAATATCTTAGGCTCCTTATAAGCAGATCCTGACTAGGCGGCTGCTCCTCATCGCTCTCATAGTGAGAATCTGATTCATCTTCATCATTGCCAGCTTCATCGTCTATATCATCATTTTCCATTTGCACATGATCAACTTCATTTCGAGCTACTGCACTACCATCAGAATGATCATTTTTCATTTGCACATCGGACTCAACTTCATCATTGCCAGCTACACTGCCATCTATATGACCATTTTCTATGTCTACATGTGAAGCTGGTAGTGCATCTAGTTGGGAAAAGTGTGAGCTTGTGAAGGCAGGTTCCCTATTCACACAGGGGTAAATATTTTCTCTTTGATTATGCAGAGATTCCTCATATTCCTTAAGGATATCTTTCTCTATGCCCCTTACAGTTCGAATGACTCTACGTCTTTTAGCCCAATACGATTCATAAGAAGCCATCTTAACCCATTAACTCCCGGATTGAAAGGTATATAATAACGTATAGGTTACAACAGGTCTAAATAGAAAAGAGGTGGTGCTGATTATAATTTTTTTGTTATTACTTGGCCTTTTTTTTGCAGTGAATCCTCCAGTCCTCTTCTCTTGTAGCACAACCCTGAAAATAGAGGGGAAAAAATTATTAAAATAATATATGCATAAAACAAATATATATATCAGCCAAATTATTAATTTATCAGGTCCTTCCAACATATTTTAAAATATTTAACATCTTCCGCCTATTTTCTGAAAATCCGCCTAAAATATATACCTAGGTAAATGGAATATTGCTCCACTTCTACAAGGGACATTTGCATATTCTTGTATAGCATCATCTATCTATCTAATGTATATTCACAGTGTCAGAAATATTGTGTCTATTACTAGGCTTGCTTAAATTGTGATGAAACAAAGGAGAATATTAATTATGATTTTTCTTTGCATCTTTGACAGTGAATAACACCATGCTAATAATGACCAAACATTAAAAACTGCCACTGATCTTGTTCAATACCTTCTTGAGTGTAAAATAAATAAAGGGAAGATTATTAAACAGAAGGTTCTGTAGATACTGTACTGAATTCTCCCATCCGGACCAATGTAATTTGAAATATTATCATAGAATATACAATAGCAGGCTCATAAATTACCTTATTATAGCCAATTCGCACATTTATATATATACATATATTATCTTTCAAATGCCCGAGTTCAATTTGGATTTAGTATCACCAGCGTGCATGAGAACAGATAATGAAATCTATTGTAATGTACAGTAGCTTTTTTATTTGATCAAGGTGGCACCATTTTGAAACTTTTCAAATCTAATTGTTGCTGAATGCTAACAATAGGGAAGATAAACTAACTATGTTTCAATATTTGTCATAAACGTTACCTTTTGTGGTAGAATGATCCCGAATAATAGCAGTTATTGGAATCATTCTCGAAGTCAACTTCCTTTCTGTTTAACTTTCTGTCTAAGTGCATGTCTATGGCTTGGGGGGGAAACATACACTTTAGAATCACCAGAAAGGCTTTCGAAATAGTGAAATGCCATGTTGGCCTCAATATTTTCAAAACAAATTATATGAAAAGGTTATGAAATCAACAAGAATGTGGTAAAATATGTAATAAAAACAGAGCTCAACGCAGACATTTGATCAGTAGAAATCCATTTGTTTCCCCCATACAAAGATGGCGCCGTTCTCGTGACGTCAGAGTGTAGCTGACGTTAGCTTGCTAAGCTATCAGATTCGCATGGTCTGTGTAGCTGGCTAAAGCTAGCAGACTCGCATGGTCGAGCTGACATTAGCTGGCTAAGCTAGCAGACTTGCATGGTTGAGCTGACGTTAGCTGGCTAAGCTAGCAGACTCGCATGGTCTGTGTAGCTGGCTAAGCTAGCAGACTTGCATGGTTGAGCTGACGTTAGCTGGCTAAGCTAGCAGACTCGCATGGTCTGTGTAGCTGGCTAAGCTAGCAGACTCGCATGGTTGAGATGACGTTAGCTGGCTAAGCTAGCAGACTCGCATGGTCTGTGTAGCTGGCTAAGCTAGCAGACTTGCATGGTTGAGCTGACGTTAGCTGGCTAAGCTAGCAGACTCGCATGGTCTGTGTAGCTGGCTAAGCTACCAGACTTGCATGGTCTGTGTAGCTGGCTAAGCTAGCAGACTCGCATGGTTGAGCTGACGTTAGCTGGCTAAGCTAGCAGACTCGCATGGTCTATGTAGCTGGCTAAGCTAGCAAACTCGCAGACGTATAGCTGACGTACGTCAGCTCGCGCTGTTATAAGTTACCGCTACTTTCCAGGCCGGGGGTTTTGACATTTTCAAACCGTGAAACCGGTTACCGGCACATGCCTAATGTGAATAGCATAATACATTATATTGTCAAGGACTTACCAAAGACGTGTGCGCACTTGACTAGTCACGCTGAATGAAGACACCATGGCGCCAAGTTTTTCTTTTAATGCCTCAAGTCCCGTGAGATCTTCTAGCTGGCCTCGCGAGTTGCTTACGACCTACCCCCTCGAAGGGGAGGGGGGGAGGGGAGGGGGGATTATCGGCACTACGTTGTAACCATGTAATTTCATTGTTGGGCATTTCAACATTGAAAAACAAGCATCTATACTAAATCGATTCAACAACAGTTTTTCAAATGTTGAAATGGTGTCTGTAATTTAGATATTGAATAAACATAGCTTTTTCAACCTCAACCAAAAATAACCAATCTGACCAAAATCCAACATTTAATTAATGTCTTTTGCTATCTGGGTCACCCCCCCCCTCTGGACCACCTCCTAGTAGAGACTCACCCCCCCCCCCCCCCTCTGGACCACCTCCTAGTAGAGACTCACCCCCCCCCCCCCCTCTGGACCACCTCCTAGTAGAGACTAACCCCCCCCCCCCCCCCCTCTGGACCACCTCCTAGTAGAGACTCACCCCCCCCCCCCCCCCTCTGGACCACCTCCTAGTAGAGACTCACCCCCCCCCTCTGGACCACCTCCTAGTAGAGACTCACCCCCCCCCCCTCTGGACCACCTCCTAGTAGAGACTCACCCCCCCCCCTCTGGACCACCTCCTAGTAGAGACTCACCCCCCCCCCTCTGGACCACCTCCTAGTAGAGACTCACCCCCCCCCCCCCCTCTGGACCACCTCCTAGTAGAGACTCACCCCCCCCCCCCTCTGGACCACCTCCTAGTAGAGACTCACCCCCCCCCCCCCCTGGACCACCTCCTAGTAGAGACTCACCCCACCCCCCCTCTGGACCACCTCCTAGTAGAGACTCACCCCCCCCCCCTCTGGACCACCTCCTAGTAGAGACTCACCCCCCCCCCCCTCTGGACCACCTCCTAGTAGAGACTCACCCCCCCCCTCTGGACCACCTCCTAGTAGAGACTCCCCCCCCCCCCCCCCCCTCTGGACCACCTCCTATTAGAGACTCACCCCCCCCCCCCCTCTGGACCACCTCCTAGTAGAGACTCACCCCCCCCCCCTCTGGACCACCTCCTAGTAGAGACGCACCCCCCCCCCCCTCTGGACCACCTCCTAGTAGAGACTCACCCCCCCCCCCCCCTCTGGACCACCTCCTAGTGGAGACTCACCCCCCCCCCCTCTGGACCACCTCCTAGTAGAGACTCACCCCCCCCCCCCCTCTGGACCACCTCCTAGTAGAGACTCACCCCCCCCCCCCTCTGGACCACCTCCTAGTAGAGACTCACCCCCCCCCCCCCCCCCTCTGGACCACCTCCTAGTAGAGACTCACCCCCCCCCCCCCTCTGGACCACCTCCTAGTAGAGACTCACCCCCCCCCCCTCTGGACCACCTCCTAGTAGAGACTCACCCCACCCCCCCTCTGGACCACCTCCTAGTAGAGACTCACCCCCCCCCCCCCTCTGGACCACCTCCTAGTAGAGACTCACCCCCCCCCCCCCTCTGGACCACCTCCTAGTAGAGACTCACCCCCCCCCCTCTGGACCACCTCCTAGTAGAGACTCACCCCCCCCCCCCCCCCCCTCTGGACCACCTCCTATTAGAGACTCACCCCCCCCCCCCTCTGGACCACCTCCTAGTAGAGACTCACCCCCCCCCCCCCTCTGGACCACCTCCTAGTAGAGACACACCCCCCCCCTCTGGACCACCTCCTAGTAGAGACTCACCCCCCCCCCCCTCTGGACCACCTCCTAGTGGAGACTCACCCCCCCCCCCTCTGGACCACCTCCTAGTAGAGACTCACCCCCCCCCCCTCTGGACCACCTCCTAGTAGAGACTCACCCCCCCCCCCCTCTGGACCACCTCCTAGTAGAGACTCACCCCCCCCCCCCTCTGGACCACCTCCTAGTAGAGACTCACCCCCCCCCCCTCTGGACCACCTCCTAGTAGAGACTCACCCCCCCCCCCTCTGGACCACCTCCTAGTAGAGACTCACCCCCCCCCCCCTCTGGACCACCTCCTAGTGGAGACTCACCCCCCCCCCCTCTGGACCACCTCCTAGTAGAGACTCACCCCCCTCTGGACCACCTCCTAGTAGAGACTCAACCCCCCCCCCCCTCTGGACCACCTCCTAGTAGAGACTCACCCCCCCCCCCCTCTGGACCACCTCCTAGTAGAGACCCATCCCCCCCCCCCTCTGGACCACCTCCTAGTAGAGACTCACCCCCCCCCCCTCTGGACCACCTCCTAGTAGAGACTCAGCCCCCCCCCCTCTGGACCACCTCCTAGTAGAGACTCACCCCCCCCCCCCCTTCTGGACCACCTCCTAGTAGAGACTCACCCCCCCCCCCCTCTGGACCACCTCCTAGTAGAGACTCACCCCCCCCCCCCCCCTCTGGACCACCTCCTAGTAGAGACTCCCCCCCCCCCCTCTGGACCACCTCCTAGTAGAAACTCCCCCCCCTCCCCTTTGGACCACCTCCTAGTAGAGACCCCCCCCCCTCCCCCCCTCTGGACCACCTCCTAGTAGAGACTCACCCCCCCCCCCCCTCTGGACCACCTCCTAGTAGAGACTCACCCCCCCCCCCCTCTGGACCACCTCCTAGTAGAGACTCATCCCACCCCCCCTCTGGACCACCTCCTAGTAGAGACTCAGCCCCCCCCCCCCCCCTCTGGACCACCTCCTAGTAGAGACTCAGCCCCCCCCCCCTCTGGACCACCTCCTAGTAGAGACTCAGCCCCCCCCCCCCTCTGGACCACCTCCTAGTAGAGACTCACCCCCCCCCCCCCTCTGGACCACCTCCTAGTAGAGACTCAGCCCCCCCCCCCCCTCTGGACCACCTCCTAGTAGAGACTCACCCCCCCCCCCTCTGGACCACCTCCTAGTAGAGACTCACCCCCCCCCCCCTCTGGACCACCTCCTAGTAGAGACTCACCCCCCCCCCCTGGACCACCTCCTAGTAGAGACTCACCCCCCCCCCCTCTGGACCACCTCCTAGTAGAGACTCCCCCCCCCCTCTGGACCACCTCCTAGTAGAGACTCACCCCCCCCCCCCCTCTGGACCACCTCCAAGTAGAGACCCACCCCCCCCCCTCTGGACCACCTCCTAGTAGAGACTCACCCCCCCCCCCCTCTGGACCACCTCCTAGTAGAGACTCACCCCCCCCCCTCTGGACCACCTCCTAGTAGAGACTCATCCCACCCCCCCTCTGGACCACCTCCTAGTAGAGACTCAGCCCCCCCCCCCCCCTCTGGACCACCTCCTAGTAGAGACTCAGCCCCCCCCCTCTGGACCACCTCCTAGTAGATACTCACCCCCCCCCCCCTCTGGACCACCTCCTAGTAGAGACTCAGCCCCCCCCCTCTGGACCACCTCCTAGTAGAGACTCCCCCCCCCCCCCTCTGGACCACCTCCTAGTAGAGACTCAGCCCCCCCCTCTGGACCACCTCCTAGTAGAGACTCCCCCCCCCCCCTCTGGACCACCTCCTAGTAGAGACTCACCCCCCCCCCTCTGGACCACCTCCTAGTAGAGACTCACCCCCCCCCCCTCTGGACCACCTCCTAGTAGAGACTCAGCCCCCCCCCCCCACCCTTTGGACCACCTCCTAGTAGAGACTCACCCCCCCCCCCCTCTGGACCACCTCCTAGTAGAGACTCACACACCCCCCTGCATAATCTATATGCTAATTTTAAATCCCTCATTACCCCAATCAATCAGATTATATTTCTTTAAATGTGCCTGCTGGCAGTAGGCTTAATGGAATGAATAATCGAATGAGATCTTTCTAGCGAAAATATTTAGTTCAACTCTTTCAGAATAAGTATATAAAAACAAGCCCAAAGAGTATCTAATTGTCAATTATATGTAATTGATACGAATTAATAGATACTTATGAGGATATCTGTACAGTATGTGCTTGGGTATCATGTACTATAAATACATGGTTCCCAAAGATTTCAAGGTGCGACCCCCGAAATAATGTGTCAGAGAGGCTTGGAGGCTATACAGTTTCACTATTAATCAGGTTTTAATCTGTTTCGGACATCATCCATACATGCATTGAATTGATTAACCTTTGGTTTATACCAGTGACACCAGTCATGTTAATAATCAGATAACAGTGCTTGAACATATAAATGCATTTTAAATTCATTCATCAAAACATCAAAGGCTCATTCAATTTATCAAGTTACGTCACGTCATCAAATCCGTCAAACAGCGCATCTCCTCATATATTTTAAACCCAGTTACAATATCACAATAACATGTGAGTGACAGTGATACAATTAAATAATCCACAGATTCAGATTCCTCGTAATTCATATCCACAATCCACACATAAAGACGCTTCAATTTATGCTTGAATGAAACACAATTCGGGCGCTCCGTTAATAAGCAAATACATCCACAGCGAAGAATATGAAACTAATCAGAGCCAAACGCCCGATTCATTCATTCATTAAAAATATCCCCGCGGGATTCACATTTGCAATGATCCGCGTTATTAAAATAACCACAGTGTATCGTGATCGCGAGCGCCGTATCCGTGTATAACTATGACGTGCATTATTTACCCTTGATAATTTCCGCCCCATTTCCAACCTCCCCTTCCTCTCAAAAATAATTGAGCGAGCCATTGCCTCCCAATTAAAATCCTACCTCGACAACAATAACCTTTATGATACATTTCAATCCGGATTCCGCACCAAACATAGCACCGAAACTGCTCTTCTAAAGGTCACCAACGACATACTCCTCTCTGCCGACTCTGGTTCCCTCTCCATCCTCATTCTCCTAGACCTCAGCGCTGCTTTTGACACCATCAGTCACCCCATCCTCATCACTAGTCTCCAGTCCTCCGTTGGCATCTCCGGAATCCCCCTCACCTTGCTCCAATCATACCTCTCACACAGGCACCAATTCATCTCTATCAACAACTGCAAATCCCCCACTGCCCCCATCACTCATGGTGTCCCCCAAGGCTCAGTACTTGGTCCCCTGCTCTTCGTCTACATCCTTCCACTTGGTCTGATTCTCCGCCAACATGGCCTGCGTTTTCACTGTTATGCAGACGACACTCAGCTCTACCTCTCCACCAAGACTATCACTCCAGCCACTCTCTCCACCCTCAGCACCTGCCTCACAGACATCAAAACATGGATGCAAAATAACTTTCTCAAATTAAACTGCAATAAATCAGAAATCATCATTATCGGTCCAAAATGCCTCACCAGCCACACCCAGGATTTCACCCTAAATATTGATGGTACCATTGTCACCCCCTCCACTCACGTCCGTAACCTTGGCATCATCCTGGACTCCACCCTTTCTTTCCTCCCCCATGTGAACCACATAACCAAATCTGCCTTCTATCACCTCCGGAACATTGCTCGTCTTCGCCCCTCCCTATCACTCTCCGCTGCTGAAACACTGGTTCATGCATTCATATCATCAAGACTAGATTACTGCAACAGCATCCTCTACGGCTCACCAAACACTATTCTCAATAAACTCCAATATGTCCAAAACTCTGCTGCCCGCATGCTCACCTCCACCCGTCGCTCTGATCACATCACCCCTGTCCTCCACGACCTCCACTGGCTTCCAATCAAATACAGGATACATTTTAAAATACTACTCATCACATTTAAAGCCCTCAACAACCTTGCCCCTCCCTACCTGTCCGACCTCCTCCACCGTCACACGCCCACCCGTCGCCTTAGGTCTGCAGATGCCAACCTCCTAACACCTCCCACGACCAAGCTCCGGACCTGGGGCGACAGGGCCTTTGCTGCTGCTGCCCCCTCCCTCTGGAATGCCCTCCCCAGCCATATCCGTGATGCAAACACCCTGACATCTTTTAAATCAGCCCTCAAAACCCACCTTTTCAATCTTGCTTTTGACCTCCAATTCTGTCGGTTTTATTTTATTTTGTCATGTATTATTTTTGTTCTGTTTTGTTCTGTTTTTTTGTTTTGCCATAGTTTGTCTCTCCTGCCCATGTGAAGCGTCTTTGAGCACCTGGAAAAGCGCTATATAAAATAGATGTATTATTATTATTATTATTATTATTATTATTATTATTATTATTTAGTAAATCCAGGCTGAATATGATTTATTGTCAGAATTTTAGGTATATTATTTTATATTTCAAAAGCCCCCTCTAGAAAAACGAAGCACAAAAACATCATTCAGAATGGTATAATGGGATCTAGACTGTGAGAATTATTTCAGGAAGCAAGCTGCATTTCTTTGCGAGGGCGTGGCCATGCAGGTTATCAAGCTAACTGAACTAAACCCTGCCCTCGACCAGGTTCCAACATTCTGATATGTTGCCATAGGGATTTAGAAAATCGCGCATCGGGGAACGGAAAGGTCTGGCTTAAGTCAAGTTATCCTGAAAATTATCCGGCTAACTCAGTTAGCCAAGTACGAGGAACAGGGCCCAGAGAAAGACGTTTGTCTTGTTTACATCAGGGTCCCCCATCCCCCACAAGAATATAATCAGCCTGGAAAATACCATCAACAGTGTATCCCATCAACAGTGTATCCCATCAACAGCCTATCCCATCAACTCTAGGGCGTTCATTAGATGGGTGAAATCCTCTTTTTAGCCTCTCTGGTATGTGCACCATTAGTGTTAGCCACGCATATAGACCTCTTTGCTTTTGGAAAAAAATAAAGTAAAGAAATAAAGAAAATAAATATGATCCTTTTTTATTTTATTTTTTATTTTTGCATTCGACTAAGAGGTTGGCAGTCGACTACGGCTCCTTTCGATCGATTAGCATTAGTAGACTATTAAACTAATCGGGGTCAGCCCTAGTTTGAACACACTGAAATAAAATATTTGCTCCTTACTTTTGTGTTGACTTGTTGCCAAATGCCTGTTTTTGGGTTCCAGCTGAGAGGTAGGAGCTGGAAAACATAACGGTTCAATAGCCTAAAGTCTTGTGTAGTAGAGGTCCAAAGTTTATAAAAATCCCATGGAAAATTTAGTGTTTAACAAAGGTCTGTAATGTGTGTACCGCAATAATTCAGCGTGATTATCCAAAATGGCCATCCACTTCCATTCATTCAGACGCACGAGTCAAAACAAAGAACTTGTTCGTTTTCTTCTGCCCCTTTCTCGTTGCAATCAGCGCTCATCTGGGATCGCTTTCAGAGCAGATGCTCCTTGGCTACAACGGTGGTCAATCATTTTCGCCATCAGCGGTGACTGGTCAGTTCAGGACCGTTTACAACCGGACGTGGTCACTCGTCGGAACGGCTTGTCAAATGGCGCTCGCCGGATATTCCGTCTTGTAATAAGTTGAGTGTGGTGACGATCGAAAGGCGGCAAATTCAACTTTCCAACAATGTATTGGTTGATCGGCAAAAAATGCAGCCCGGAGCCGACAGACGAGGGCAGAGTACGCCAAATGTAAAAAGACTGTTTTTACACATTTCCATAGGGTGCCAAACATTCTTGAGGGCTCTATATATTCTGGTTCTCCATCTTGAATAATGGTGAATAGTCTAAACAGTGGGTTTTGCTATAAAAAAGAGGACTAGTGACTGAAATCTGTTGTGAACAGAGGATGGTTCCATGACATACAGTATAGCTCCATTTTCATCACAAATTTTATGAATTGATGATTAAATGTAACATTTTCTGTTACAAAGGATCAGATTAAACCGAATATATATATTTATTTATTGATATATATTGCATAGTATTTGTATATCGTTTGATATCCCCTGTATATTCCTTGTACATATACACGGAATATCCCTTTAGCCCAGACCATGATAGTTCATTCTCCTATTGGACAGCGGTCCACCGGCGCCAGGGACCGGCCCCCGGAGCCAGGTTCAAAGTCACCGTCAAGATGTGTCTGGACATGTTTCGACCTTGCCCAGGGATACGCGACAGAAATGAGAGTGGAACTAGTTTGTGCACCGTGCGTATAAATACGGCGCAGGTGAATGTAGAAGCCCCTTAGCCCCTTACCTCCGTACCCTTCGTCCTTAGTATGTTACCGATAAGTTGAAGCCTCACCCACGATACAACGTGCGGTGAAGTATGGCCTGTTTGGCCTCAGAATAGAGCATCGAGACCGCGTGCAAATTAGTAACTGAATTGTCAGAGTTTGGCGCTATACCGTCGAGTGCGACATATTTCTATTGAGTCTTTAATAGTCTATTTGTGTATAGTGTATCGTGCGGTTATAATTCTACAGTGACCAGCATCTCCAACGCTTTCTCGTATTAGCTAGAGTTCTTATCCAGGCTGGGCCGACCGCATGGCGCTTTCACCCGAGGAGACCTAGGCGAGAGCCGTATGGACATGTACACTGGATTAATCTACCCGACGACTACATAGCCCTTTGCGGCTGGAATATATTTGCTTTGGTCCTATGATTTATGGAGCGGATAATCGCCGACGCCTGCACGTGTTGGATTTACCCCGAGAGGAGTCAAGTCGAGTCGGCGCTCAGAGAGCCTGAGGCCGCCTAGCTTTCTTCCCTGTGGAGCTACAGCCTACAAGAGAACCAAGCTGTATTCGTCTGTGGATCAAGAGGCTACTGCACCGGCTTCTGTACCTGAAGTCTCCCTAGTCATCGTTGACCAGACGTCCTACTACCGACAGATCTTCTACCCCCCTTGCTGGCTTACAACCAGTGGGAACCCCTTCCAGTATCTCCCGCTATATTACTAGTGCACCATAGATATAATTCCCTAAGATTCAGGTTGTATAATTACCTCCTGCGTAACCAGAGAATGGACATTCGTTATTGATTTGCCTACGCATAATCCTTTGCCTTACAAGTGCATTCAAAGAATAATGTAAAGTATCCTATGTACCTTTTGCTCCATTAAATACTTGATTAATACCTTTGACTGGAACCGATTTCATTGTGGGAAGTGTTCATCATATTCATATATCGTGTACTGTATGGCCAGTAATTAAAGTACATAAAGCGGTAGTGGTTTAATGATACCATACTTATCAATACAGTCAGGGAATTGTACCCCTCAGTTACAATTGGTCCTTCGAGCCGGAGGGTAACTAGTGTAATATTAATATAGTGGTATTAATATTGACATGGCCTATGATGAACACTCCACAAAACGGTTCTCCTAAAGTAGATCGCCCGCAGCGTAGACGGCAGACACCTCAGTACTTAGAGGATTACGTTGCCAATATACTACCTAGCCTTCTACAGACGGTAAACGCGGAAAAAGTAGATAGTAAAATTATGTCCGACCCTATCGCCCAGGTTACCCCGCCAATAGAGGCCCTAGTGGGTTCTAATGTAACTGACCAAGCTCACGGTAGGGACCAGGAGGGACCTGACACGACTTTACCCCCCGCCAAGACCGAAGAAGTAGTCCCCGGAGAGCTCCAGGAGAAAGACAGCTCTCCAGAGATGGAACTTTACCCGCTACAAGAAGAAGAGACCCCGGAGATGGATCTCCAGGACTCGCCACAGGAGAGCAGATCTCCAACGAGTACTGCCAGGAGCGGATCACCCCAACCAGCGTCTTCCCCCAGCGGGGCGGACAAGATGCTGGCACAGGCATTCCTCGCCAGCCTAGCAGCCTCTACAGAGCGCGATCGACTCCAAGCACAGATGCTTAGCGAGCGCGAACATTCTTCCATGGAAAGAGAACGCATTCAAGCGCAGCAACGGAGCGACGAAGATCGTATACGTCTAGAGATTAGACGCCTTCAGACGGAAGAGAATATGATAAGAGACCGGGCCGAAGCAGAGCGCGCCGCCGCCGAAGCTCAAAGAGAAGCAGAGCGCGACATCGCTCTCACCAAGCGCGAAGCCGAGCGCGACCGATTACAAGCGCAGATAATGGAGCAGCTGATCGCCAGGGCGACACCCCCTCCCTCCGCACGGGGTTCCAGGGCCTCGTCAAGACACGGGTCAAGGGCACCCTCCCCTACCCGATCAAACGACCCTGAGCCCGACCACCAGAGAGAGCCTATACCCCCCTCCGAACTCCTTCCCCGACCGGTCCACGCGAGGACCAGCTACAAGGAAGAAACGGTCTACACCGCGGAGAGGCTAAATAGACGACTACAGGATCTAGGGGACCTGCCAGAGCAAGAAGAAGAGGGAGAGGAGGAGAGTCAAGCCCGACAGCAGCACAGAACTCCACAGGACCAGGAGGTCCAGTACAGCCCAGGCTCTACCCCCGCGGCTCTGCGCTACAGACCCCCGACTCAATTCACGGGTGAGCTTGACGCACAACCAGCCCAGAGGAATAGCACCTGGATACGCGGGCCATGGTACCCAGCAGGTACCAGCCCACCAAGAGGCGTAAGAGGAGACTCGCCTAGGAGGCCTCTCTTCCAACGCTCACCGATGTGCCAGCCATCCATGGCATCATACATTGGCACACCGACGTTTCCGGACTTCACCCACGAGAACAGAGCACAGTACACTGAGCTACGAATGTGCCTAGAGACAATGATGTCCGATGTAACTGACGAACCGTACAAGTATGCTATCCTACTGAAGCACCTCAAGGTGCCCCGAGCGCACAATATAGCGCTGGCCTATGCCACCTCTACTACCCCATACACAGCGGCTCTAGCAGCACTCGACCAAAGATATGGACGTATATGGGATTACGTAATACAAGAGATAAGGCATATTGATCGCCTACCCCCAGCCACAGACAATCGCTCACTAGATGACCTGTCTATCAAGGTACAATCCCTGGTAGGGATGCTGGGGGCGCAAAGAGAAAAAGGTATGCACGAACTGTACGCGAACTCTAATGTCGAGAGGATTTTAGAGAAGCTTCCGCCCGCCCGACAAGAGCGCTTCAGGCGGCAAAGAGACCACCGTGATCCTAACGGTCCCGAGCCATCCCTCCTAGACCTAGCCGACTTCCTAGCGAGAGAAGTCAACAGCCTACGGTTGGATACGTTCATGCGGAGCACCCCAAGCTCCAGAGAGGGACCTAGGAGAGCAAACGATGGCCGAAGATTGGTGACCGTCATGCACCAATCAGAACCAGTACCGAGCAGCAAGAACCACAGTACCCCCTCGATGAAAGAGAAGTGGAAGATGGTGTGCCCGTACTGCGAGAAAGAACACTGGTTGTCACAATGTGACACATTCAAGAAGATGACCGCCGATGAAGTGGGTCAATGGATAAAGTCCAACCGACAACCGATGTGCGCGCAGTCACATGGCAGCCGAGTGCCGCTTAAAGAAGAGGTGTAGTCGGTGTGACGGAGCCCACCTAGATGTCCTACACGACAGTAACAGAAGAAAGCCTGCACCCTCAAGCAGCACAAAGGCAAGTGTTATGTACATTGACCCCGCCAGCAGCGGGGGCGCCCGAGTGCTCTTAAAGGTGGTCCGCGTAACACTGAGTTACCAAGACAAGGTCATGGACACTTACGCCGTCCTTGACGACGGGTCAGAGAAGACCCTTCTCCTCGCATCCGCTGCGGCCCAGCTGGGGCTGCGGGGGAGCGAAAACCAGATGGCGATTCGGACAATAAGAAGAGATCTAAAGACGATAAAGGGCGAGAATGTCTCCTTCACTATCGCAGCAAGCGGGCAGCCAGAGAGACGGTATAGGATTACTAATGCTTTCACCAGCCAAGAAATAGGCCTGTCGCAGTACACCTACCCCATCGCCAAGCTGATGGATAAATATGTGCACCTGCGTCAACTACCTATCCCGCTCATAGACGGTGCCACCCCGACCCTGCTGATAGGCTCCGACCATGCAGACCTCATAGTCCCGATAGACCGGGTCCACACAGGGCCCAGAGGCTGTCCTGCAGCAGTCGAGACCCGCCTAGGATGGACATTACAAGGCCCCCTCGCTAAGTCTCTTAACCGAACAGCAGCCACTAGCTGCCTCCACTCCAGAGTGACAGAAGAAGACACCACCCTCCTACAGCATGTCGAGAGGCTATGGACACTAGAGACAATGCCCTTTAAGAACGAAAAGAAAGACATTCGCTCCAAGGAAGACATTTACGCCATAGCACTCCTCGAGCAAGGGACAAAGAGAGTCAAAGTCAACGGAGTGATGAGATACGCAACTCCACTCTTGAGGCGAGAGGGTATGCCCACCTTCCACGCCCCAAAAGAAGCGACGGAGCGGTATCTATTGAACACAGAGCGGCGCCTAGCCAGAGACCCCGCTCAAGAGACTGTGTACCGCGCTGAGATTAACAAGCGACTCACAGCGGGACACATAAAGAAAACTGACTGGCGACGTCGTGCGCTGCTCCGCGCCTCCCTGATCAAAGGCGGCTTTGATCTCCGGCAGCGGGCCAGCAGCGACCCCCCAGTATTGCGCAGCCTCTCCCCAGAGGACAAGCCCCTGCTGCGGTTCCTATGGAGAGAGAGGATCGGGGATGAGCAACCAGCCATCTATCAATGGGAAGTCCTCCCTTTCGGAACCACATGCAGCCCATGCTGTGCTACGTTTGCACTGCAAAAACACGTCGCAGAGGACCCAGCAGCTGATGAAGAGGTCCGAAAAAGTGTAGAAAATAGTTTCTACGTGGACAACTGTCTGCAAAGCGTCTCGACGCCAGAAGAAGCCGAGGCCCTTCTACTCAAGCTCCGCGCCTCCCTGATCAAAGGCGGCTTTGATCTCAGGCAGTGGGCCAGCAGCGACCCGCAAGTATTGCGCAGCCTCTCCCCCGAGGACAAGGCAGCAAGCAGCGAGACCTGGATGGTGACCATCCCAGGAGAAGCCCAAGAAATGACATTAGGACTAGTCTGGCGCTTCAAAACAGACTCGCTCCATTATAAACACACACCCCTGACCAAGGAGCAGGGAAGGTCGACTGCACTACCGACCACCAGACGGAGTGTATACAGAACACTCGCCAGACAATATGACCCGTTGGGATGTATTCTACCTTACACCACCAGGGCAAAGATGATTGTAAGAGCGTTATGGGACAAGGACCAGGGCTGGGACGACCCCATACCCGAACACCTTGCATCCACATGGAGAGAGTGGGAGACGGAACTCAGTTCACTCCCAGGTGTTAACATACGCCGCAGCTACTTCCCACCCACAGTGAGGCCGGAGACATGCCAGATGGACCTGCACGTCTTCAGCGACGCCTCCGAAGTAGCCTACGGTTCGGTGGCCTACTTGCGTGCCCGAGAGGAGGGAGGAGAAATACATACTGCCTTCATCCTGGCCCGCTCAAGAATAGCCCCACGAAAGCAACAATCTATCCCGCGTCTAGAGCTCTGCGCAGCCCTAGCAGGAGCGCAACTCGCCACGTTAATCCAACGTGAACTCACCATTCCGGTGCAAAGAACAATCTTGTGGTCAGACTCCACGACAGTACTCACATGGATCCGGTCTGATTCGTGCAGATACAAGGTCTTCGTGGGAGTCAGAGTCACAGAGATTCAAGATTTAACAGAAGTAGCAAGCTGGAGGTATGTGGACACAAAACACAACCCAGCTGACGTCATCACCCGGGGAATGTCCCTGGATGACCTCACCCGTCACAACCTATACAGTGACGGGCCAGAGTTCATCAAGCTCCCGGAAGAAGAGTGGCCTACACCCACCCCACGGGAAGCGAGTAAAGAGGAGGCCGAAAACAAGAAATCTATGTTCTGTGTATTGAACACACTCGTCTCCACAGACCCCGACATAGACGATTGCCTCACCCTAGAAAGTGCGCAGCTAAAGACATTCCTGTGGCACCACCCAGAGGTTCAGCTCACTACTGACATTACTGCAGCTGACTACGAAGAAGCGGAACTTCTTCTACTACAACGAGCCCAGAGAGACTCGTTCCCCGATGAGCTAGACTGTCTACAGGGAGCAAAGCCCGTCCCATCAGACAGCAGACTGCTCCACCTAGCCCCCGAGAGCGACGCCCATGGTCTCATCAGAGTGGGTGGTCGTTTGCGGAGAGCCCCAGACTTACCGGATGACGTCAAGTACCCGATAGTCTTAAACAGCCGACACAAGGTCACAGAGCTGATCATAAAGAAATACGACGAGGATGTGCATCACGCCGGGGCAGAGAGAGTCTTCGCGGAGATCAGACGTCGTTATTGGATACTGCAAGGGAGAGAAGCAGTGCAGCGCTTCCAGCAAACCTGTCTAGACTGTCGTAAGTGGCGAGCGCAGCCCAGTATACCCCGGATGGCTGACCTACCTCCCTGTCGCCTCCGACTCGGCGACAAGCCTTTTCACTCCACCGGTATGGACTGTTTCGGCCCGCTGTATATAAAGAAAGGAAGAGGAACCGAGAAGCGGTGGGGTATTGTATTCAAATGCATGACCACCCGAGCGATGCATATAGAACTCCTTCCAACCATGAGCACAGACTCATTCCTTATGGCCTTCCGAAGATTCACATCGCGGAAAGGTAAACAGTCTATATTGTTGTCTGATCACGGGACAAACTTCAAAGGCGGAGAAAGAGAGCTGAGAGAGAGCTTCCAAGCTATGGGCCCAGAACTTAAGACCCACCTCGCTCCATACCAGATTGACTTCCAGTTTAATCCCCCGAACGCACCTCACTTCGGTGGAACTTGGGAACGAGAAGTACGTTCAATAAAGACAGCCCTGTACGCCGTGCTTGGGGCCCAGACCGTGGCGGAAGAAGTCTTAATGACAGTCCTCACGGAGATCGAGGGAGTATTGAACTCAAAGCCCCTCGGTTACGTCTCAAGTGATGTAGCAGATGTCGACCCAGTCACCCCCAACACACTCTTGATGGGGCGGCTGGACCCCGCGCTACCACAGACAATGTACAGGCCTGAAGAAGCGAACGGCCGAAGAATGTGGAGGTACAGTCAAGTACTGGCTGACAAGTTTTGGAACAGCTTCCTACTCCACTACCTACCGTCTCTACAGACCCGCCAGAAATGGGTGAAAGAGAGAGACAATTTGACAGAAGGAACAGTCGTCATGATTATCGACCAGTCACTACCCCGAGCTATGTGGCCGGCCGGCCGCGTAAGCAAAGTGATCACCGGTGCCGACGGAAAGGTCCGAGCAGCCGAAGTGCTCGTCCAAGGGCGGACCTACACCCGACCCGTGGCGAGGCTAATAGAACTGCCAAGGCTCCCCGATACCATCGATGACGACCATGACCCCATGACTTTGTGAACTGACAGACCCCTCACAGCAGACATTGAGTAGTGGACAGTGCGGTTAATCTGTCTCTGCTTAGCTAATTAGGTGGGACTAATTAGGGTGCGGCTGTTACAAAGGATCAGATTAAACCATTGTTATGCCGACGATACTCAACTCTTCCTCTCCTTCCCTCCCTCAGATATCCACGTCTCTGTGCGGATCTCGGCCTGTCTGTCCGACATCTCAGCCTGGATGACGTCCAACCACCTCAAACTGAACCTAAGCAAAACAGAATTGCTCCACCTGCCGGCCAAATCCTCCCCCCTAACCGACCTTTCAATCACAGTCGAGAATGCAGCTGTGACTGCGTCCCCGACCGCCAAGAACCTTGGTGTTGTCCTCGACGACCAGCTGAACTTCTCTGCTCACATCGCAGCGACGACCAGAACCTGCCGATTCCTCCTGAGCAACGTCAGAAGGATACGCCCCTTCCTGACAAAAGAAGCCACCCAACTCCTCGTCCAATCAACAGTCATCTCCCGCCTCGACTACTGCAATGCACTGCTCGCTGGCCTCCCGGCCACTGCCACTAAGCCTCTTCAACTCATTCAGAACGCAGCGGCCCGCCTGATCTCAAACCTACCGAAGTCGGCCCATGTCACCCCACTTCTTAGGGACCTGCACTGGCTCCCCATTGCTGCACGAATCCGCTTCAAGGCCCTCGACCTAGCATACCGTGCGGCAAAGGGAACCGCTCCCGCCTACCTCCGGTCAATGGTCTCTAACTACACACCCTCAAGACCCCTACGCTCTGCATCTTCTGGCCGCCTCAGACCTACTCCTATCCAAGCTCCGGGAGGGTCATCAAAGAGAAGTCGCCTATTCTCAGTCCTTGCCCCACAATGGTGGAATGAACTACCCACCCCAGTTAGGACAGCCGAATCACGTCCAATCTTTCGCCGTCGACTAAAGACGCACTTCTTCAACCATTATCTGAATTAAAAAAAAAAAAAAAAAAAAAAAAAAAAAAAAAAATCTAACCCTAACTAACCGTACTGTCATGCACTTGTCCTAACAAACTAACCTACACTGTAGCACTCAACACTTTGATGAACATTGTTGCTCAGCTGATAGAGTTGTGCCCTTCCTGATGGCTTGTCGTACAGAACTTGTAAGTCGCTTTGGATAAAAGCGTCAGCTAAATGACTAAATGTAAATGTAAATGTAAACCGAATATATATATTTATTTATTGATATATATTGCATAGTATTTGTATATCGTTTGATATCCCCTGTATATTCCTTGTACATATACACGGAATATCCCTTTAGCCCAGACCATGATAGTTCATTCTCCTATTGGACAGCGGTCCACCGGCGCCAGGGACCGGCCCCTGGAGCCAGGTTCAAAGTCACCGTCAAGATGTGTCTGGACATGTTTCGACCTTGCCCAGGGATACGCGACAGAAATGAGAGTGGAACTAGTTTGTGCACCGTGCGTATAAATACGGCGCAGGTGAATGTAGAAGCCCCTTAGCCCCTTACCTCCGTACCCTTCGTCCTTAGTATGTTACCGATAAGTTGAAGCCTCACCCACGATACAACGTGCGGTGAAGTATGGCCTGTTTGGCCTCAGAATAGAGCATCGAGACCGCGTGCGAATTAGTAACTGAATTGTCAGAGTTTGGCGCTATACCGTCGAGTGCGACATATTTCTATTGAGTCTTTAATAGTCTATTTGTGTATAGTGTATCGTGCGGTTATAATTCTACAGTGACCAGCATCTCCAATGCTTTCTCGTATTAGCTAGAGTTCTTATCCAGGCTGGGCCGACCGCATGGCGCTTTCACCCGAGGAGACCTAGGCGAGAGCCGTATGGACATGTACACTGGATTAATCTACCCGACGACTACATAGCCCTTTGCGGCTGGAATATATTTGCTTTGGTCCTATGATTTATGGAGCGGATAATCGCCGACGCCTGCACGTGTTGGATTTACCCCGAGAGGAGTCAAGTCGAGTCGGCGCTCAGAGAGCCTGAGGCCGCCTAGCTTTCTTCCCTGTGGAGCTACAGCCTACAAGAGAACCAAGCTGTATTCGTCTGTGGATCAAGAGGCTACTGCACCGGCTTCTGTACCTGAAGTCTCCCTAGTCATCGTTGACCAGACGTCCTACTACCGACAGATCTTCTACCCCCCTTGCTGGCTTACAACCAGTGGGAACCCCTTCCAGTATCTCCCGCTATATTACTAGTGCACCATAGATATAATTCCCTAAGATTCAGGTTGTATAATTACCTCCTGCGTAACCAGAGAATGGACATTCGTTATTGATTTGCCTACGCATACTCCTTTGCCTTACAAGTGCATTCAAAGAATAATGTAAAGTATCCTATGTACCTTTTGCTCCATTAAATACTTGATTAATACCTTTGACTGGAACCGATTTCATTGTGGGAAGTGTTCATCATATTCATATATCGTGTACTGTATGGCCAGTAATTAAAGTACATAAAGCGGTAGTGGTTTAATGATACCATACTTATCAATACAGTCAGGGAATTGTACCCCTCAGTTACATTTTCTGTTGAGTAGTTGTTGATTTGAATGTCGTAGTGTTTGGATATTTATACTTTCCACAACTTTTCATGGCCTGGGACACAACTTTATATGGTTTTTCCAGGTTGTCCAATATCCATGACCCTAAGAATCACAATTCATATTACAGGGATAAGACAAAAGAAGATTTGGACTAGAATGTTTGAGCCAGAGGAATTTTTCGGTTGGTAATTTCCATGAAAAATGTAATTTGATAAACATTTGCATAATGTAAAATGGGATTTCACTCCACACATCAACCATTGCTGCTGTTCTCTAATCAATGCAACCATCAGGTTTAAATACTGTATAGAGGTTCGATGCAACTCAGGGATTGTATCTGGCTTTCTGTGTGAGAATTGAGTCGACACAAGCTGAATGTTTTGTGGAACTTGGCGACATCAGAGAGAAAGACATGTGAAGACAGACAGACAGACAGGCAGGCAGAGAGAGAGACAGACAGACAGACAGACAGGGAGAGAGACAGGCAGACAGGCAGACAGACAGACAGACAGACAGACAGACAGACAGACAGACAGACAGACAGACAGACAGACAGACAGACAGACAGACAGACAGACAGACAGAGAGAGAGAGACAGGCAGACAGACAGACAGACAGACAGACAGACAGACAAAGACAGGCAGACAGACAGACAGGCAGACAGACCGAGAGAGAGATGGGCAGGCAGACAGGCAGACAGACCGACAGAGAGACAGGCAGACAGACAGACAGACAGACAGAGAGACAGGCAGACAGACAGAGACAGGCAGACAGACAGACAGACAGACAGACAGACAGAGAGAGAGACAGGCAGACAGGCAGACAGACAGACAGACAGACAGACAGACAGACAGAGAGATGGGCAGGCAGACAGACAGAGAGAGAGATGGGCAGGCAGACAGACAGAGAGAGAGATGGGCAGGCAGACAGACACGGCCTGGAATATTGGGCGTGTGCACCGCAGAAATTCCCCCGCCATAGAGTATGTCACCGTGCGCGTCTCTGTTGGTAGGACTTCCGTGTGCTGTTCAGGTCCATGTGATGGATCTGTTTTCGGGGGGTGGTCAGGGCTCCTCCTCACCAAGCGCCTATTCGGGCCTTCTGTGAGTTCGGACTCCTCCTTCCATGTGAGGGAGCCTCCTTCAGAGTACAGAGCCTCCTCCTCAGATTGTCAAGGTGAGTGGACCCTCTAGAAGGTGTCCTATTCTATTGTGTATGTATTCGATTCAATTCGATTATTGAGTGTGTATGGGTTCAGTGCCTCTTCCCCGGAGAGCCCTAAAACCAATTTTTTACATGGCTCAAGGTGCAATATATTCTTTTCAATCTGTACAGCTCGCGTGGGAAGTCTCTCTGGGGATTCCCGTCTCCTTCCTATGGGAGGGTGGTGGGATGTAAAAATGTGAAACATTTTTACCCCCGGCTGTGTAGACTGGAATACATACTGTTGGTGCTTCCTTCTTTTCTATTAAAAAAGAGTTGGAGTTAGGAAGTGTCACACCCCTCTTGTCGTTCCCCTGGGCGCCTTGGGGATTCAATGACAGGTCTAAATAGCCTGTTCATTGATGTGGGTGTGTCCCGACGCACGTATAGTGCTAGCTCGCTGTAAACAGGCGACTGACTGGCACGCCTTGGTTGCTTGAGGTTAAAACGGCGTTTTTATAAAGCAACTGGGATGGAGGTTTTTCCTCTTCCGACGACCACATCCCACGACCTGGGTTGGTTATCGACGGATTCTCGTTCATGTCTGGGGGATGATGACGGAATGGATCTGAACATATGTAGAGGGGTCTCACGCCCTGGGGGTGGGCCACCGGGCGCGGTTCGCCCGAACGTCTGGGTGGCGCCTTCTTTTCATGTTAAGATCAACACGCATATCTGCCCTTTCTCCTGGAGTAGGCATGTCGGCGTGGTTAGGGCACAGGACTGGTTCTGGTCACGCTGGTCCGGATCAGTTGAATCCGTTGTCCGCCGGGGATGCAGATCTGCTGTTCTGGTACCCTGAGGGACTTGGGCTTTTTTCAGGGGGAAAAATGCCAGGTCGGTCCGGGTGTCACAGGGTTAAGCGCTATGGAGACCCTGGTTGGGTAAATTTTTTACTCAGCACTGTCGTAATGGCTTACGGCCATGCCAACCTGTACACGCTCGATCTCGTCAGATCTCGGCCGCTACACAGGTTGGTCCTGGTTAGTACTTGGTTGGGAGACCGCCTGGGAATACCTAGTACGGTGTGCTTGGGGCTGGTTCTCCATTCTTTTTCGCTCTTCTCTCACGCATGGCGAAGAGGGGCCTGTTGGGGTGGTCTTTGACCTCCTCTGGTGACCCTGTGCTTCCCGTATCGCCAGGCCCGGTCCGAAGTAATGTTTCGTCTACCCGTAGGCCTGGGTTAACCCTTTTTGAAAACTGAAACACTTGTACTGCGGTATAGCCGGTGTATACTCGCAGGTGTGTTTTGGAGTTTTTTCTTGAGGGGTTATAGGAACAACCGCCGCATTGGGTAACACCAAGGTGGTTGATTCCCTGGTGTGTTGGAGCAGTGTCAACTCCCGGGTTCACCGGTTGAGGGTGCCCCTGCACGTTCATGACGTCTGCCAATCGTGTCAGCCTTCTCTGCCTCAACCCCTCTGGGTGGGTTTTTTTTAAATGGAGGCTTGGTCATGCAACAATGCCAGCATACGCCCCTTCCGCCGGGGCGGCTGTTTTCAGCTGTCCCCCCTGGCGCCTGTCTCGTCCGCAGTCTCCAGGCTAGGGTTAACAGCCTGTTGCCTGGTTTTTCCCCGGTGCGCTGCCTGCTTCCGTTGGTTAACCTTTTTTGTGTGCTTACGGCCATGCTGACTGCCTGTTCTGCAGGGTCAGTGTGCCAGGCGGTGTACTATTGGGGGGACAGGGCCCGCTCGGCTGAGGGGCCTTTGTCCGAATACGCTGGCGATGTGGGGGGCGGGGTCACTAAGTGCCCACCTGGTGGGGTCTTGATGCTGGCATCATGGACTTCTCCGGGCCCCCGTTCCAGGGGGTCCAGTCCCTTTGGTGGGTCTGGGTCTTCCTTCGCGCTCCGCTGCTACGGCCTTGCCACGGGGTTGGGTTGCCCTTGACCCCGTGATTCTGGGGGCAGTAACGAGGTTGTTTCCTCCGTTCGTTCCCGGGTGGCATGCGGGTTGTGCGTGTGTGTAGTTGTGGGGTCAAGCCACAGTCTGCTCACCCTGTGCGTTGAGTTGCTTGAGTGCCTCTTCGCATGGTCGGGTCCGTCGCCCTCCCGTGAAGCCCCCAATAGGGGGGGTGCCCTCCATTAGGGTGGGTCGGGGGGGCTCGGCCCTCCCTGTTCTGATGGTTGTGGGGGGCTTTCAGCGGGGTGTATTTGTCGGCCGATGGCTCTCGCTCGGCCTCCCTTGTGCAGAGAGTGACGCAGAGCGAGAGCTAATACGATACAGAACGTTAGGTTATGACTATAACCAAGTTCTGTTAGCATAGCGACGCTCGGCGTCCGACGCCGCTGCAGCCCTTGATCTCGCCTTGTGGTGAAAGCTTGGGAAGGAGGCGAGTGGGTGGCCCCACCCCTGCTTATATGGGTAAGCTGATAGGGGTGTGGTCAGACAAATATTGGGATTAAAGGTACATTGTGGTCTTTATTCAGTGCGTTTGCACGTGTGCGAGGACAGTGCAGAGAGTGATGCCGAGCGTCGCTATACTAACAGAACTTGGTTATAGTCATAACCTAACGTTTTCTACCATCCACAGTCTGGACAGGAATATAAAATAAAGGATCTTATTAATTGCAACACCACTCATGTGATATACATGCTGAAATGCCCATGTGGTAAGGTCTATGTTGGAAAAACAAAAAGAAATTTGAAGGTGCGAATAGCAGAACACAAGGCAGCCATTAGTAACAACAATATGGATTATGCCATTACGAGACACTATAAGGAGAGAGATCATGGATCCAGAGCCTCTCTAAGGTTCATTGGAATCGAAAGAGTCACCCTACCACCCAGGGGCGGTGATATAATAAAACTTCTCTTACAAAGGGAAGCGTACTGGATTTTTACTCTGAATTCTGTGGAACCCCATGGTAAATGAATCCCTCGAGCTGAATCCATGTTTGTAATCACTACCCGTTCTGTGTAACCTATATGGGTGTGGTTTTAAGTCTGTTTTAAACTGTTTATCTAATGACCTAGGTATTTGTCACTTCTCTCATATTGTGTTATTATATATAATTTTCAAAAATGAGTATGTAGTTCAAGTTCAAGTTCAAGTTCTTTAATAGTTGTCATACAGAAGTACAGAATACTTTCATACAAAATGCTTCTTACTGTTACGCTCCAGAGACTGTGCTAGACAAGATAGTATCAAATAACATAATAACATAATATAGCATGAATTTAGAAGAAGAAAATGAGGTCACAGTGTTCAGTATAGACATATGTACAATGTTCTGAGTTACCATATAATATACAATACACAATACTATGCAGTGTACTAATGTACAGTACTATCTAGTGCAAAGCAGAAATGGGATGAGGTACAATTTTAGGTACAATTTACAGTAAGGTGTACGAGTTGTAGTGCAATCCTTCATCCATAAATATAAAGTGTGGGGAGTGGGTGCTACAGTGTGTTTGTTTAAAGTGGGTGTGTGCTATAAAGTGTGTGGAGTGGGTGCTACAGTGTGTTTGTTTAAAGTGAGTGTGTGCGTGTGGATGTGTGTGCTATGTGCGTTTGGTGGTTGTTGTTGTGTAGTGTTCATTCATTGTTCGTTTAGCAGCCTGATGGCCTGGGGATAGAAGCTACTTCTGAGTCTTTCTGTGCTCGCCTTGAGACTCCTGTATCGCTTGCCTGACCGCAGCAGTTCGAAGAGGCAGTTGTTCGGGTGACTGGAGTCTTTAATGATTCTCTTAGCCTTGCCCTTGCAACGCTTGTAGTAAATGTTCTGGAGGGTGGGGAGCCCCCCTCCAATTGTGCGTTCGGCTGAACGTGTCACTCTTTGTAGTCTGCTTCGGTCTTTTGCAGTGCTATTCCCAAACCAGGAGGTGATGTTGCCGGTCAAGATGCTCTCTATTGTACATGAGTAGAAGTTCTTAAGGATCTTCTGGCTGACTTGGAACTTCCTTAGGCGCCTGAGGAAGTAGAGGCGTTGTCGTGCCTTCTTCACCACACTGTTAATGTGTGTGGTCCATGTCAAGTCCTCGGATATGTAGGCTCCGAGGTACTTGAAGCTGTTGACTCTCTCAACCGGTGCCCCGTCGATGCTGAGGGGGCTGTAGTCCTTGACCCCCGACCTCCTGAAGTCCACAATCATCTCCTGTGTTTTGCTGACGTTCAGGGAGAGGCTGTTTTCCTGGCACCATCCCGCCAGGACCTTGACCTCTTCCAGGTAGGCCCTCTCGTCGTTGGCAGAGATCAGGCCCACCACCACTGTGTCGTCAGCAAATTTGACGATTGTATTGCTACTCTGCTGAGCCACACAGTCGTGTGTGTACAGGGAGTAGAGGAGGGGACTCAGAACACAGCCCTGGGGGGCCCCTATGTTGAGGGTGATGGATGAGGAGGTGCAGTTGCCTGCTCTCACCACCTGGGGTCTGCCAGTCAGGAAGTCCAAGACCCACTGGCAGAGGTCATAGCCCAAGCCCAGGTCCCTGAGCTTGGCTATGAGTATGGAGGGGACTATGGTATTGAATGCCGAGCTGTAGTCGATGAATAGCATTCTCACATAGTTCCCCTGCCTCTTGTCCAGGTGTGATGCTGCTGTGTGCAGCACATGGGATATGGCGTCCTCCGTGGACCTGTTGGGGCGGTATGCAAATTGCAGGGGGTCCATGTTGATGGGGAGGGAGGAGCAGATGTAGCCCTTTACTAGCTTCTCAAAGCACTTCATGGCTATGGAGGTGAGAGCTACAGGGCGGTAGTCGTTGAGGCAAGCAGGCTTGGATTTTTTGGGTACAGGGATAATAGTGGACTTCTTCAGGCAGGTGGGGATGACAGCCTGTTCTAAGGACAGGTTAAATATGTCAGTGAATACTGGGGCCAGTTGATCGGCACAGACTTTTAGGACGCGGCCGGGGATGCCGTCCGGACCTGCTGCCTTCCTGATATTCACTTTTTTAAAGGTCCGCCTCACCTCATGCTCTGTTACCCTGAACACTGCGCCTCCATCAGCAGCCGACCCCCCCCCCCCCCCCCATTGCCGAGGCTTGTGAGCTGGTGTTGTTATTACCAGCATCAAACCTCGCATAGAAGGTATTGAGGTCGTTTGCTAAGGAGATGTCACTGTTCAGTTTGAGGGAGGCGCCTTTGTAGTCTGTCATCGTTTTGAGCCCCTGCCACATAGCTCTAGAGTCAGCTTGTTCAAACTGGAGTTCAATTTTATCCCTGTAGCACCGTTTGGCCTCTGACACTGTCCTCCTTACGTTGTGTCGCGCCACCTTGTGGTCATTCATGTTGCCTGCCACTAGGCCGTCATTGTATGCTTTGGTGCGCTCTCTCAGAGCTTCACGGACGGATTTGTCTACCCAGGGTTTTTGATTTGGGTAAACTTTCATTTTGGTAGTGGGGATTGTTTCTTTCACCCTAGTACAAACATAGTCCAGCACTGTCTCCGTGTAGGCATTAATGTTATCTGTGTCGCGGAACACAATCCAGTCTGTGTGGTGAAACACTGACCGGATCGTCTCTTCTGACGTCAGATCCCATTTCTGCACCTCTCGCGAGACTACGGGAGTACTTTTAATTCTCTGTCTGTACTTTGGTGAAAGGAAAATGGATGCGTGATCTGACTTGCCAAAGCCACTATCAGAATGAGCCTTGTAGCCACCTTTAAATTGCGTGTAACAGTGATCTAGGATGTTACCGCCTCTGGTGTTGCAAGTCACATGCTGATAGAAGTCAGGCAATACCTTTCTCAGATTGGCGCTATTGAAATCTCCCAGTACTAAAATGGCGGCGTTAACGTTAGCCACTTGTATTCTATTTACCTCGTCGTGTAGTCTGGAGAGCGCAACCTTGTTGCTGGCTTGCGGTGGAATATACACTCCGACCAGGACGATCGCCGTTAACTCCCTCGGGAGGAAGAAAGGACGACACTTGATGGTTATATATTCCAGTTCTGGGGAGCAGTGGTTGGATAATTCCTTCACGTTCGTTGGATCACTCCAATTTTTGTTAAACATGAAGGCAATACCTCCTCCACGTTGTTTACCGGACTCTGATGATAGCCGATCCCTGCGATGGATAAAGAAGTGATCCGCTGGTTGAATTGCGTGATCTGGAACCTCCGGTGTGAGCCATGTTTCGGTGAAGCAAAGGACATTGCAGTCCCTAACGTCTCTTTGATATTGAATCCTTGCTCGGATGTCATCCAGTTTATTGTCTATTGATTGTACATTGGCTAGCAATATACTGGGAAGTGGTGTACGGTGGCGTCTGGATCTCAGCCTGTTTCGGATCCCAGCCCTCTTTCCTCGTCGTCTTTTCCTGGGCTCTGGGAACAAAGGGTCTGGTCCTAATCTCCGGAGAAATTCTTCAGGCCATTGATGTGGTTCGGAAAGCTGATCCAGCGAGTAATCCAGTTGGTAAGTTTCCCGTAATCCAATGTCTATGAGTGACTGACGGTCATATACATTAAATGCACCAACAGTTGGTACGCACAAAACTCTAAAAACTATAAATATTAACAAAAGTAAACACAGTCTCGACGGAGCGAACAGAGAGGCAGCCGGTCGGAGCGGCGCCATCATGTATATATATGTGGTCTCTATTAGAGGTTGGTGATATATCGAGTATACTCGATGTATCGCGGATTGTTCTACCCGAGATGTAGTACTGTACTATATCGCGAACATCGAGTATTTAGTTTATATGGCGCCGCCCGCGGCCGAGAGACACTCGCAGTGCTTTCCTCGAGAAGCGACGGCGGAGCTATAGGCTAACGTTAGTGTAGTCAGGGCTGTACAGTGCGATATAATGTTGCGGTTGTAATTTCATTAGACAGACCAGCGCGGACCTTTAATAACATGTAATTTAATTGACACAAGCAATGAGCTAACGGTAGCTGCTAACCAAGGTATCCATTAGGATTATGCTAAGCTAACTAGCGATAGCTGCTAACCCTGGTAAACGGTCAAAGCGGACTCCACAAGACTAGTTCCATTCGTGAGGAAATGGGGTGGGTTATATTGACAACGCTTGACAACAGCAGTTTAAACATAACTTCATATTTATTAGTTATTCGTTTCTGTATATCATTCAATTTCCATCTCCGTGTGTCTCCATCTCCATCTCTTCCTGTTTACATTCGAGTGTGACGTTATCACCTACGGCAGCTTAGACGATCAAAACGCGAACCTAGAACAAACCCTGAGGGGGGGCTGGCTCTCTTGTTCATTCTCGCCCCCTCTCTCTCTCTCTCTCTCTCTCTCTCTCTACATTCAATGATTTAAAGTAGCCAAACGTTACAGACAGTATAAATACTAACTGGATAGTTGATGATATAAACATTTAATTTCATTATCTGAAATATTCTAAAATCATTAAGTCTGCTATAAGCCATTATACCTTTGTGTGTGATTATTATTTTCTCACAGTAGGGTGTGTATATATTAGAGGTGGGCATAGATAATTTTTTTTAATCTAGATTAATCTATCTGCAATCCTGGATTTAATCTAGATTAATCTAGATTAAAATGGCTAAAAAAAAAAAAAAAAAAACCTGCCGAAGGCATTCAAAATATGTGTGTTCTACCCAAATAATGACCAGAAGTAAGTCCTTACTTTTTCTTTCCTCCTTATGTTTCTCAGGCCAGGTGGCCCATTACACCATGAGCCCATCTCCCGTTTCCAAAATGCATTACAGACTGTTTGAAAAAGCTGGTTTGCTATGATAATTGGTAATGAAATATCAAAATAATGTTCAATAAGATGTACTTGTGTTTAATAAGTTGTTTTATTCAGAAGTTAACACAAATAAATAATATTACCAGTACAGTACAGTATCTAGCACTCTCAGGAGCAAAACAGAAAGAATCATTTCAAACTTGAACTATGTGACATGGCTTGAATCAACTGCTCCAGTGGAGTTGCTCAGTGGCCAATGGTGTCAACTGTGCTTGTACTGGGCAGCTCCCAGGTGTGAATGGAACTGTGTGAATGTGAAGCAGGGCGTTCCTGAAAAAGAGCATCTGTGCTCAGCGAACCTACCCTGGGTAAATAAAGGTAAAAAAAAAAGAAAAAAATGTAAATATTTTTTTTTTAAGATTAATGCGTTAATTATATTATCGCGCGATACTAGTATAGCGTTAACGCCGTTAACGGCCCAGCTCTAGTATATATATATACATATATATATGTGTGTGTGTGTGTTTGGCTAAAGTGGATAGAAAACACAGTACTGTGTAAAAGTCTTAGGCACCCAAGAGTTTTTATATAAATTGTCTTAGATGTAAAAAATTTTTTATTAGTGTGTCAGTAGACTACTCTTAGTACATTTTCATTAAATTATTTTTTAAAGCATCTTCATGGTTTAATAATGCAAACATATGTTGCAGGGACTTATTATAATCATCATATTGGCGTGACTGTATGCATCAAAGGGTTAAATCAAGCATTTTTAAGTGATTTAGAGGAAATGTAAAAATATCGCGATATAGCCAAAAAATATCGCGATATCATTTTTGGCCATATCGCCCAGCCCTAGTCTCTATGCATCTTTTTTATACATAAGAGTTATATGCATTACATCCTGCAAAATGATAAAACTAACTGTGATAATTGAGTAGCCAATGGGCTTGATGTGTTACGATGTGGGGTGGAGTATGCTGTATATAATGATGATCATTGACACCTGCTGCATAGCACCTGAGGAAGCAGATAGCGAAACGCGTTGTGCAACAATTAAAAAACAAAAACCAGTCCTGAGGAGTGTGATTGATTGATTGAAAACTTTATTTAACAGATTGCAGAATGGGTACAGTACAGTACAGCTCAATACATACAATTGTTAAGGGGATGCTGACCAGAGAAAGACTTTCGTCTTGTTTACATCAGGGTCCCCCATTTTCAATTCATGAATGAATTAATGAATGAATGAAAACTTTATTTACCAGATTGCAGAAAGGGTACAATACAGTACGGCTCAATACACACAATTGTTAAGGGGATGCAGACCTGAAAAAGACGTTTGTCTTGTTTCCATCAGGGTCCGGCCCCTTCTTTCTCTTGAAGGTATTCTCCTTTTAGTTTTATATATATATATATATATATATATATATTTAGTACACATGATTTATTTATTTTAAATAACACAGTGACACTTCTTTTTTGATAAGAAATCCAGCCATATTCCTTTAATTGTATTTCAAATACTGCACTTTAATTTCAAGTGGAGAACTAATCTTTCCATTAAGAACTGACAATCATGTTGTTGACATTGTTTTTTTGTTTATTTTATTCCTGATCTTTGAGATCTTTAAATGTTCCCCAATATGTATCACTTCGTTATCTTTTTAGGTGTCTTGCGTTGAAGTAAGATCTTGAAGAAACCTCAGTGTGTGATTCCTTTTATATCTCTGCTTCGTCATCTTCCAGGCCCCACATCTGCTCGTCGCAAGGCCACCTCAGGTCACGATGAGCTCCCAGCGAAGACCCGTCCTGCACCCCAAGCCTCCCACCCTCGCCGCGGCCAGCGCCATCCCCGTGCTCTTCGTGGTCAGCCCCACCACGTCTAACGTTGGACACCCGGCCGACACGCTCCTGGTGAAACCGCCCGTCCGCAGTCCTCCCCACACGACCCCTCAGCAGAGGGAGATGCAGCGGCCGGCGTCTCACAGCCTCGCCGGAGGGAAGGGCGCCGCGGCCTCGTCGGGTAAGAACGGGACCGACGGTCGACTGCTGCTGGTGGAGAACCAACAGGCGCACGGCTCCAGCTTGGCGCCGCCCAGGGTTCGAAAGTGGACGGTGCGGATGCAGGAGAGCAGGATGCAGGAGAGCATGATGCAGGAGAGCCTGGACTTGGACGCGTCGTCGTCATCGCTCCCCACTCTCACCCCTCCGGCCAACCCACTGTCCAGCATCAAGCTGCTGCCCATCAAGCTGCTGCCCGTGAAGCTGCTGCCCGTGAAGCTGGTCCTCATCAGCACCATGGCGCCGCCGAAGCCCATCCCGGGCGAGTCTCAGGAGGACTTCCTGCGGAGGGTGAAGAAGACTATGACGGACAAGGAGCTGACCCAGAGGAGAGCCTCAAACAACTGGAGGCCCATTCGACCCGCCACCCAGGACCAGCTCCAGGGCATGGAGACACAGGTACAGGGGACTGTGACTGGTCTAGGACCAGCTCCAGGGCATGGAGACACAGGTACAGGGGACTGGGACTGGTCTAGGACCAGCTCCAGGGCATGGAGACACAGGTACAGGGGACTGGGACTGGTCTAGGACCAGCTCCAGGGCATGGAGACACAGGTACAGGGGACTGGGACTGGTCTAGGACCAGCTCCAGGGCATGGAGACACAGGTACAGGGGACTTATACAACGCATCAACACTAAAATTCCGCACAGACGAATTTTTATGATCGTCTATTATGTCGACTAATCGTTGCAGCCCTAGCTGACACCAGACCACAAGTGTCATATCTCAGCTCCTGTTAGTACTAGATCCTATAATATAACTTCTATTTTATTTGGTGCAACAGTGTATTTATTCAAACATTTCAAATTAATTCTTTCACAATAACATATTTCTCTCTCTCTCTCTCTGTCTACACAGACACCCGTTATGAAGTGATGCAAAGTACACATAGATTACTACAAAGTGTCCAGAGAGATAAAAGAGATGAAGAGGGAGGAGGTAACAGGATCACAAGACAGGCAGGACTTACGACCTTCACCTACAGACCAGGCTCACAAGACTCCAGCTAGCAGCAGCTACTGGGTTAAAAAAAAAGGGAAACAGTACTGACTGAGGGGCATTTCTCACTCAGGTATTCGGTTCCATTCCGTTTCGTTCTAGCCCGTTCCGAGATCTGATGCGAACTCCCCCCCCCCCCCTCTCCCCCCTCTAGTTTGCGTACACACTGCAGTCTTGTTTCGTTCCGGGTTCAGTTTACGGTTTGCCTTTTGAGCGTTTACGCTTGCCGTAGGCGATGATGTCACGTTCGAAAATGTAAACACAGGAAGTGTTAACATGGCGCTGGAGACTGGATGCTGATATAAAATGAATAAATAAGCAATAAATATGAAGTTATATTTGAACCTCTGTTGTCAAGCCTTGTCAATATAACTCACCCCATTTTATCACGAATGGATGGTGTTGTAGAGTTCGCTTTTGAGCGTTTCCCAGGGCTAACGCTAAGCTAACGGCTAACGCTAGTTAGCTTAGCCTAGTCTAGTATAGCCTGTAGCACTTTTTCTTTTCAGCAAAGAACGTGCAATAAACAAAACGGATACATTCACTGTGTGTTCTGCCTCTTTTCTCACGAATGGAACTCTGTTGTAGAGTCCGCTTTTGAGCGTTTTGCAGGGTTAACGTTAACGCTAAGTTAACGGCTAACGCTAGTTAGCTTAGCCTGTCCAGCAGCTAACATTATCCCATCGTTCGTGGCAATTATATTACATGTCATTGATCTACTGGGCACCACTGGTCTAATAGAAATAAATGCATTCAAACAAGAAACTAATGTATAGAAAATAGCATGGCAAACAAAAATTGCCAGGCCTAATGCGAGCCAGGGAAGTGCTGTGCGTTTGTAACGTGGCTTCATGTTTTCATCCACTTGTTTTTGGTTGAGGTCTGAACTCTCAAATTGCCCATAAATATCGTTTTTGTGGGTATTCTCCAGTTGTTGCTGTGTGGTGTTATCTGCCCAAAATTCAAGCAAGCATGACAGTAACGACGTTGTGTGTCACGCCCCCCGCACCCGCACGGCCCGATTCCGAGACCACCTAATCCAACTGGTCCCGTTCAGCGGGGGGTAAAACGAATCAGCGCCGTTTCGCATCCCAAAAGGGGTGAGTGAGAACACTCCCCCCCCCGTTCCCGGGAGCAGTGATTCGATCCCAAAACGTGAGTGAGAAAGGCCCCTGAGGCCCCTCCAGCACCAGTCTCTCAGTTAGTTACAGACTGAGGCCCCTCCAGCACCAGTCTCTCAGTTAGTTACAGACTGAGGCCCCTCCAGCACCAGTCTCTCAGTTAGTTACAGACTGAGGCCCCTCCAGCACCAGTCTCTCAGTTAATTGCTACAGACTGAGGCCCCTCCAGCACCAGTCTGTTACAGACAGACTGAGGCCCCTCCAGCACCAGTCTCTCAGTTAGTTACAGACTGAGGCCCCTCCAGCACCAGTCTCTCAGTTAGTTACAGACTGAGTCCCCTCCAGCATCAGTCTCTCAGTTAGTTGGTACAGACTGAGGCCCCTCCAGCACCAGTCTCTCAGTTAGTTACAGACTGAGGCCCCTCCAGCACCAGTCTCTCAGTTAGTTGCTACAGACTGAGGCCCCTCCAGCACCAGTCTCTCAGTTAGTTGCTACAGACTGAGGCCCCTCCAGCACCAGTCTCTCAGTTAGTTACAGACTGAGGCCCCTCCAGCACCAGTCTCTCAGTTAGTTACAGACTGAGGCCCCTCCAGCACCAGTCTCTCAGTTAGTTACAGACTGAGGCCCCTCCAGCACCAGTCTCTCAGTTAGTTACAGACTGAGGCCCCTCCAGCACCAGTCTCTCAGTTAGTTGGTACAGACTGAGGCCCCTCCAGCACCAGTCTCTCAGTTAGTTACAGACTGAGGCCCCTCCAGCACCAGTCTCTCAGTTAGTTGCTACAGACTGAGGCCCCTCCAGCACCAGTCTCTCAGTTAGTTGGTACAGACTGAGGCCCCTCCAGCACCAGTCTCAGTTAGTTACAGACTGAGGCCCCTCCAGCATCAGTCTCAGTTAGTTACAGACTGAGGCCCCTCCAGCACCAGTCTCAGTTAGTTACAGACTGAGGCCCCTCCAGCACCAGTATTTCTGTTAGTTACAGACTGAGGCCCCTCCAGCACCAGTCTCTCAGTTAGTTACAGACTGAGGCCCCTCCAGCACCAGTCTCTCAGTTAGTTACAGACTGAGGCCCCTCCAGCACCAGTCTCTCAGTTAGTTACAGACTGAGGCCCCTCCAGCACCAGTCTCTCAGTTAGTTGGTACAGACTGAGGCCCCTCCAGCACCAGTCTCTCAGTTAGTTACAGACTGAGGCCCCTCCAGCACCAGTCTCTGTTAGTTGCTACAGACTGAGGCCCCTCCAGCACCAGTCTCTCAGTTAGTTGGTACAGACTGAGGCCCCTCCAGCACCAGTCTCAGTTAGTTACAGACTGAGGCCCCTCCAGCATCAGTCTCAGTTAGTTACAGACTGAGGCCCCTCCAGCACCAGTCTCAGTTAGTTACAGACTGAGGCCCCTCCAGCACCAGTCTTTCTGTTAGTTACAGACTGAGGCCCCTCCAGCACCAGTCTCTCAGTTAGTTACAGACTGAGGCCCCTCCATCACCAGTCTCACAGTTAGTTGCTACAGACTGAGGCCCCTCCAGCACCAGTCTCTCAGTTAGTTACAGACTGAGGCCCCTCCAGCATCAGTCTCACAGTTAGTTGGTACAGACTGAGGCCCCTCCAGCACCAGTCTCTCAGTTAGTTACAGACTGAGGCCCCTCCAGCATCAGTCTCTCAGTTAGTTACAGACTGAGGCCCCTCCAGCACCAGTCTCTCAGTTAGTTACAGACTGAGGCCCCTCCAGCATCAGTCTCTCAGTTAGTTACAGACTGAGGCCCCTCCAGCACCAGTCTCTCAGTTAGTTACAGACTGAGGCCCCTCCATCACCAGTCTCTCAGTTAGTTGGTACAGACTGAGGCCCCTCCAGCACCAGTCTCTCAGTTAGTTACAGACTGAGGCCCCTCCATCACCAGTCTCTCAGTTAGTTACAGACTGAGGCCCCTCCAGCATCAGTCTCACAGTTAGTTGGTACAGACTGAGGCCCCTCCAGCATCAGTCTCTCAGTTAGTTACAGACTGAGGCCCCTCCAGCACCAGTCTCACAGTTAAGCAAGCAACAAGCCACCACTACCTAGCCAGAAACCATCAGAATCAGAAAGGTGTTTATTGCCAAGTTTATGTTTATTAGGATCCTCATTAGTCATCACCAATGTGTTGACTATTCTTCCTGGGGTCCGCACAGATATACACATACAAATATGAAACATTCAGTATAAATCAGTCATATATCACATACATAATCAATAAAAAAAATAAAACAAAAGAAGGTCATAGGTGAATCCATTTCACCATACCTTTAAAACAAAAGCAAAGTATACAGAAGTAGTTTGGATAACATGGCTGCAGCTACACTCATGCATGACATATATTGATTTCCTTTTGAATTATGGCTCCTTTAAGTTTATTTTGGAAACTGTCCTTGTTTTCCGTCGGTATGATATGTAACAGGATCCTATTTCAAATTTTCAATATGTTATGGCTCTATACATTGCAGTTTACTGAGCTTGTCATGCCTCAGAAAGGCAATCTCACCCCTCTCCCGGGCTTCCCTCAATTTAGGGAGTAGCTCTTTCCTTTTAATTCTGACTGTGTCAGTGTAATCTTCATGTAGATGTTCGTCCCTCTTAGATTTTTGGCTCTCCAAAACCGCTGATCTGTCCTTGAACCTCAAGAACTTCACCACTATGGGTCTGGGTCTGGTGTTGTGAGCGGCTGGCTTCCCAGTGAGCTCGCTCAATCTCAATGCCTCATTGAAGCTGGTAGCCTGGGGCTGGCCTGATTTTGGTGGTGGCCTGGTGGTGGTAATAATAATAATTATGCATTTTATTACTTTCAAAGCACCCAAGGTCGCCGTACAGGGTTAAAAACAAACATACAATTACACACCAGTAAAAACACAATATTACAGAGTTACACATAGGGGAGCAGTTATAATAAACTTAAAATGAAAGTGAATATGCCAGAATGAACAGATGATTCCCGTTTTGAGGTGGGAAAAAAAATGTGGGGAGGTTGTCTATTGCACGGATGTCTTGTGGTAGGGAATTCCAGAGGCGGGGGGCACAGCGGGAGAAGGCTCTGGATTAGGCTTGGGCGGTATAATTTTTTTCACACCGTCATACTCTGCTGACATAATACCCCGGTATACGGTATATGACGGTATGACTTTCTTTTTCATCAGGGGGGGGGGGCAACCCGTGTTACCAAGTAAACAAATCATGGTGCTACTATCGTTAGCTCTCAGAATGGTAGCCAGAAGCCCGCAGCATCTAGTGCTACTATCGTTAGCTCTCAGAATGGTAGCCAGAAGCCCGCAGCATCTAGTGCTACTATCGTTAGCTCTCAGAATGGTAGCCAGTTAGCCTGCAGCACCGTAGTTAGGGATGGGAATCGAAAACCATCCTAATTGTCCGATGCCTGGAATCGCGTGCCTCCCGTGACTTTCGATTCCCTTATCGCTGCCAGTTTTACCGACCGCTGCGCATTTCGGGCTCGAAATTGCCTGGGTTTTGGTCATATGCTCCCGAAATGCTCCCGCTGTTTGGCTACTTCTATGTGCAGTGAAAACTACTCGAATGCTTTATAACCTAGTCATTGATTTAGTTCAGTGTAATCTAAGATTAGCCGCGGAGCTAACGTGAGCTAACGCTAGTTAATCAAGCTCACAGAGAGAGATAAACAGCTGACAGCGGATAGTACAGGTACAAATACAATAAAAAAGCGGGTGGGGGCTGTTGTGTAAACCTTGTACTCTTTAGTTCACATATAATAAGAGACGGATTATTTGCTTGCTCCACCAGTGCACAACAACACACACCAACTCTCGTTACCACACCGCTTTACGGTATTTTCACAGCACTGTCGCAACATTACCGTAAAACGTGAACACCGTTGTGATCCACTCGCTCCATTAGTGAGGACTGGTCTCGCCCTCTGCTGGCGCGTGTGTGCACTACACTCAAAACTGTTTCACTGTAATAGAAACTGAATCGCATCTGTGATTTTGACGGTATTGATTTTCAATACTGTCGGGATTTCTAAATACCCTGGTATACCGTAATACCGTCATACCGCCCAAGCCTACTCTGGATCCCATGGTAGTCAGACGGGAAGGGGGAGTGATAAGTTGGAAGGAAGAGGAGGATCTGAGTGACCGAGAGGGAGTGTAGGACTGGAGAAGTTCTGTGAGATAAGGAGGGGCTAGGTTATGGAGGGCCTTGAAGGTGAGTAGTAATACTTTGTAGTCAGTGCGTGACTTAACAGGCAGCCAGTGGAGTTGGTGGAGAACAGGAGTGATGATGCAGGCGGCTGAGTTTTGGACTAGTTTGAGTTTAAAGAGGTACTTGTGTGGGAGACCAATAAGGAGGAGTTACAGTAATCCAGGCGGGATGTGACCAAGGCGTGAACAAGAGTAGCGGTGCTGGTAGGTGTAAGTGAGGGGCGGAGACGATTGATGTTGCATAGGTGGAAGTAAGCAGACCGTGATGTTATTTATGTGAGATTTGAATGACGTTGTGCTATCGAGGATGACACCCAGACTCTTAACCTGAGGGGAAGGGAAGACTGTAGAGTTGTCAATGGTGAGGGAAAACTGGGATTTGGCTATGGTAGATTTTTAACCAATGAGTTTATCACTGTTTAGTTTTAGGTAGTTGACTGTGAACCATACATTTATTTCTTGTAAACATTCAGTAAGGGAAGTGGTAGCTGGTAGCCTGATGGTGGTAGCTGAGCAGGTGAAGCCTGGGCCTGGCCTGATGGTGGTAGCTGAGCAGGTGAAGCCTGGGCCTGGCCTGATGGTGGTAGCTGAGCAGGTGAAGCCTGGGCCTGGCCTGATGGTGGTAGCTGAGAAGGTGAAGCCTGGGCCTGGCCAGATGGTGGTAGATGAGCAGGTGAAGCCTGGGCCTGGCCTGATGGTGGTAGCTGAGCAGGTGAAGCCTGGGCCTGGACTGGTAGCTGAGGCTGCTGGAGCCAAGTAGTTTTCACATACAAGGAATTTGCTTTGGTAATTTTTGGTGCCACATTAGATAATAAAATAAAAAGGTGGAGTAAAATGAAATATGAACTAAGATAATTATGATGGAAGCACAATATAATATCATTCTGAAATAAATAAAAAAAATAGGCCAGGGCTGTTCAACTGTAAAATAAAGAGGTGGAATACTCTTGTCAGGACCGCTCCATTATCGTTCAAAGCGGCAGTAGAACTCATTCAGGTCGTTGGCTAGACTTGATTGATTTGAAAAATGTACTTCCTCGTGTGACGTCACTTCAAATACGGCTACCAAGACGCTCAAAAAGCAAAAGAGTCGAGTCGAGTAGGTAGTGGTACCATGCAGACTTGCAGTGGAAAAGCAGCATAAGAGAATACTTCATAATGTTTCATGCAATTAAAAATGTAATAAATAGGGATGGGAATTGATAAGATTTTATCGATACGATTCCCTTATCGATTCTGCTTATCGATTCGATTCCCTTATCGCTTCCTGCTTTATAATTTAAATAAATAAATTGGAAATGCAACAGAACTAAGCTGGTTAGAATAACAACATGCAACTTGACATTTCTGATTGTCATTTATTGTTGAGCCCCCATGTCAGAAAAATACAAAAACTGTAAAAAAAAATGTAAATATAGCCTACACTTAAATAAAATAATGTATTTGAGATTCTCTTAAAAAAATATTTTTATTTAGAATTTTTTTATTCTTAATAAAAGAAAAGCACGATTTGTTTCTGAAAAAGAAACCCAACCTCACTTTTAGCTTCTTGACCAGGCTTTCAACGTGTGGTTTAAAATACAAGCTGTCAGCAAGTAAAAAGCCAAGGTATTTAAAAGTCGACACAATCTGAATTGGAATGCCTTGCGATGTGTGTATGTATAGAGGCAAGACAAGGCACTTTTGTTTTGGATTTAGTAAAAATCATCATTTTTGTTTTTTCCGGATTTAAAACAAGCTTTAGTTGCTGAAGTTGGGATTCTATTTCTTTAAACATATTTTGCAAACTTTCCAGAGCTTTTGTCAAAGTAGTAGCACAACAGTAAATGACAGTGTCATCAGCATAAAACTGAAAGTTTTCATCTGGAACATTTTTGCCTAGATTATTGATATAGATTGTAAATAACAATGGTCCTAGAACAGAACCTTGTGGCACCACCTTGTGGACAGATAAAACATCAGAATAAAAACCATCAGCCTGAACACATTGAGTCCCGTCAGCAAGATAATTACAGAACCAGCCAATAGCAGTCAGACAGTCCTACATTAATAAGCCTATGCTTCATTATATTATGGTCCACAGTATCAAATGCCTTTGAAAAATCAATAAAAAGGGAAGCACAATGTTGTTTCCTATCTAAAGCCCCAATTATGTCGTTTACTACTTTTGTAGCTTCTGTAATGGTACTGTGACATTTCCTAAAACCAGATTGATCGCAATATAAAATAGCATTGTTATATAAGAACTCCTTCAGCTGGTAGGCGGAGCTGAGCGATCATGGAGTAGACGTGTTTCACATGAGCTCCCTTCTACCGTGCTGAATATACGTTTCTCCCCATTAGTCTTTATTTTATTTTTATTTGTTTTTTATCTGTTTGCTAGGTCGTCGTGTTTAGTATACTGTCATCGACTTTTTTCGACTTTCTGCGATGACGGGGGTGGAAACCAGAGCCATGAGCGCCCCAACCAGCAAACCACCACCACCGGGCCTGGCCGCATCGTCGCCCGGTGTCGGGGAGATAAGCGAAGCTGTGCTCTTGGTCATGACCAAGCTACACGCAGACTCTGAGGCACGCGTCGCTGAAGCACAGAAGAAAGTGTTGGCGGATTTTTGTGTCAACCTCCATCGTGAGATATCAGAAGAAATACGGCTGGCGGTAGTTCCGCTGACAGACAAGATGGAGTCGATTCACGCTGCCTCATCGGCTAATGCTAACGAACTAGCCATGCTAACGACGGAGGTATCATTACAGTGCGAGAGGATGGCGGGTCTCGAATCCGCCCTGCTGGCTAGGCAGGCTGAAGTCAACAAACTACAGTCGGCAATGGAGGAGATGCAGTCCCGGGATAGACGCCACAACGTCAGGATTGTTGGAGTACCGGAGGCCAGCGGTGAAGGCCGTCTCTCTGAGACCATGCCCGAACTGCTGCAGAAAATACTAGGGACGGACGTCCTCCCTTCGCCTCCTGTCTGTGAGTCGGCCTACAGAGCGGGCAGGTTTTCTCCCGGCGTGAACAAAGAGCCGAGGCCCATCATAGTCAAGCTGAACAGGCTTCAGCAGAGAGAACTCATCATGCGGTCGGCTCGTAACAGAAGGGGTAATCTGAGGCTTGGCAATCACAAAGTGGCCATTTTCGAAGACTTTACGCCGGAGGTTCAAGCACAGAGAGGCGAATACAAGGTGGTCCTGTCTAAGCTATGGAAACTAGGCCTGAGGCCCACGTTATTCGCTCCCGCGAAATTATCTGTGTTGGAGAAGGTTGATGGTCAGCGTTCATTTTGGTCGTTGGCTAAAGCGAAGGAATATCTCGCGGGGATACCCGAGACTGTTGCTTGATATCTATGTCGGGTGAGTGACTTGGCGGTGTGGGCCTATATACATTGATTAGGCCGACTATTCACAAATACTTGCTGTCATGCCCAGACATGCTAACTGCCCACTGCCCATCCAACTAGCGGGGCTTCCCAATGACTTCTGTTACTTGCTAAAGCTGACCTCATGGTCGTACTTGTGTATCGCCTCGTTGGAAGCTAACGAGCTAGCTGAACAATGTACATAATAGGCTAACGTGCTATCCGGATTCATCACTAGCTTACGCGCTAGCCTCGGGCTAGCTAGCGGGCTTCGTCTATCGTCTGCGCTGAGACATTCGAGACCCGTTAATGGTTACGTATTTTGGTTGCTGTTGCTGTTCAAAGGGACATTGGTTTGCACAATTCAAGAGTGATCGGGTCCCTAACTAACTTCTGGTATGCTTTTATTTTTATATCCAGGTTGTTTTGAGCTTTGGGTTCCATAGTAGAAGCCAAGGTCGGTTGAATATGCATATACAATATATGATAACAGGTTGGGTCGGGTATGGCTTGCACTTCATGGCTATATGGTTATATGGCTTGCACTTTAGCCATGACCCTCTTTTCCTTTTTTTTCTTATTGTCGCTGTTTTTATGTCATCTGTATGCGCGATTTAAATGTGATCCGATTCTACCTTGGACTAACTGCTGATATGCCTTAATTTTGTTTTGAATTTTCCGTGATCCATTTATGCTATAACGTTGTGACATTAATATGCAGACTCCAAGGTAGATGGTTACAGGGTTGATGTTGAGTAATTATATAATAATGGCTAATTTTTCCATTATAGCTGTCATGTTAGGGCCAAGGCTCACGTTGGCTCTCGACCGAATATACATAAAATATGTGATAACAGGCTGGGTCAGGTTTAGCTTTGCTTGCACTTTAGCCATAACCCTCTTTTTCCTTTTCCTATTATTGTCGCTGTTTTAATGGCATTTGAATGAGCAATTTAACTGTGATTCGATCCTACCTTAGACTAACTGCTGATATGCTTTGATTTTGTTTTGAATTTTCCTTTATCCATTTATACTATAACGTTGCAACATTAATATGCAGACTACGAGGTAGATGGTTACAGGGTTGATGTTGAGTAATTATATAATAATGGCTAATTTTTCCATTATAGTTGTCATGTTAGGGCCAAGGTTCACGTTGGCTCTCGAACGAATACACATAAAATATGTGATAACAGGCTGGGTCAGGTTTAGCTTTGCTTGCACTTTAGCCATAACCCTCTTTTTCCTTTTCCTATTATTGTCGCTGTTTTAATGGCATTTGAATGAGCATTTAACTGTGATTCGATCCTACCTTAGACTAACTGCTGATATGCTTTGATTTTGTTTTGAATTTTCCTTTATCCATTTATACTATAACGTTGCAACATTAATATGCAGACTACGAGGTAGATGGTTACAGGGTTGATGTTGAGTAATTATATAATAATGGCTAATTTTTCCATTATAGTTGTCATGTTAGGGCCAAGGTTCACGTTGGCTCTCGAACGAATATACATAAAATATGTGATAACAGGCTGGGTCAGGTTTAGCTTTGCTTGCACTTTAGCCATAACCCTCTTTTTCCTTTTCCTATTATTGTCACTGTTTTAATGGCATTTGAATGAGCAATTTAACTGTGATTCGATCCTACCTTGGACTAACTGCTGATATGCTTTGATTTTGTTTTGAATTTTCCTTTATCCATTTTTATGCTATAACGTTGCGACATTGATACAGACTCGGAAGAGGATGGTTACAGGGTTGATGTTGAGTTGTTATATAATAGTGGCTATTTCTTCCATTATAGTTGCCTCATGTTAGGGCCAAGGCTCACCAAGGTGGTTTTCGACCGATATCTATATCTTTATTGAATTTAATTTTAATTTTTGTTTATTGGACTAGTGGGGGTTTAATTAGGGGTTTATTTAGAGGGGGATCGGAGTGGAGAACGTCTTATTGGGTCCATGACTCCAGTGGGTAATGAGAGGAAGATGACCATCCTTAATGGATGGGGCATAGGGAGGGGATTGGAGAGTGGGTATAGGGGTATTAATAATAGGACGGGTGGGTTAGTGTTTAGAGTAGAAGGAGGGGGGGTTGTAACTGGGGTGGTATTGTTCTGTGTTTTATGTACTGTTGTCTTATATGTGTGTGATTGTTCCTCCTCTGAACTCCTGAGATTGACCGTCTGGGCCCGCCTGGATCAGCGCCTCTGTACTCAGCCTGGCTGCACTGGTATGTTCTCTACGCATTTAGACAAACTCGACCATGGCTAAATTGAATATTTTAATTTGGAACGCAGGAGGTCTTAATGCCCCACACAAGCGTGCCAGTGTCCTTTGGTTATTGAAGAGAAGAAATATTGACATGGCTCTCCTTAGTGAGACGCATTTATTGGTGGGTGATGTGTCAAGGCTAGCAAATCGACAATATCACGTTATCTCCTCATCCTCAGCCGATGATAAGACGAAAGGAGTCGTCATAGTTACAAGACGTAACCTTGATATCAAAGTCCTGAATGTATGGTCGGACACGGAGGGAAGGATTACTATAGCAAAAGTTGAGTTCTCTCATAGGAAGATGGCAATAATAGCATTGTATGCTCCTAACACATTTGATTCAGCGTTCTATAATACAATCACGAAGAATATGTTGGAACTTAATGGATACGCTCTCATTGTGGGTGGCGATTTTAATGCGTGCTGGGATGCGGAGATGGATAGGTCCGGGCCCTCTGAAACGAGCGACCAAAAACGGGCCTCTAAGGCCCTCAGGATGTGGGCCCAGGACACGGGGCTAACAGACATTTGGCGCTTATCCAACCCCACCCTCAAAGATTACTCTCACCTGTCAGCCAGACACAAAAGCTTCTCTCGAATTGACTATGCATTCGCGTCCCCTAATATGTTTGATAGTTTCGATGTCTCATTGGTTCCCTTGGCTCTCTCAGACCACAAGGGGATTTTCCTTACGGCAACCTTTGGCAGGCTCTCCGCAAGAGCTCCCAGATGGCGTTTTAATTCGACCTTGCTAAAGAACGATGACTTCTGTTCTGAGTTCAGGAGTAAACTAGCTGAATTTTTGCAGATCAACGTTGGCACAGTAGAAGACCCTAGGGTCCTGTGGAACGCATTGAAAGGATTTATCAGGGGTCATGTCACACTATTTGCCTCCAATTTGCGAAAATCCCGGTCAAAAAAGCTAGAAGGACTGGAATCATTATATGCGGACCTATACGCATCCCTGCAAACTAACTATAGTGAACGACTAAACACACAACGTAAGATAGTCAAAAAAGAAATAAACTCCATACTTAAACAACAGTCTGAGTTCTTGATACATAGGACAAGACAAAATTACTACTTTCACGGCTCCAGACCTAGCCATCTATTGGCAATGAAAATACGCTCAAATGATCATTTCTCGGATATCCCCTCGATCAGGACGAGCCAGGGTGCAGTCACTACTGATTCGAAAAAGATCAATGACACTTTTAAAGAGTTTTACTCACAGTTATATAGCTCAGAGGGTAATCTTGATGACTCTAAATTTGAATCGTTCATTGGCGGGCTTGAGATACCCCACATTTCTGAGGAAGAGGCCAAGGAACTGGGGAGACCGATTACTCTCGTGGAATTGAGGGAGACGATTGTTGAAATGCAGAGGGGTAAGGCACCAGGCTGGGATGGTATTCCACCCGAAGTGTATTTAGCTTTCTGGGACCAACTGGGTCCATTGATGCTCGATATGATCAATTACGCTATCGAACAAGGGGAGTTCTCAAGAGATGTCAATATGGCGTTGATTTCTTTACTTCTCAAGAAGGACAAAGATCCCAATGATTGTGGTAGCTATAGACCCTTGAGTCTTCTCGGGGCCGATTTAAAAGTGTTTGCCAAGGTGCTGGCCCGTCGCCTGCAGAGATTTATGTCTGTATTGGTACACTGCGATCAAACTGGTTTTATCCCGGGGCGTCTGGCTGCAGATAATCTTAGGAGGCTGTTGCATGTAATCGATAACAGTAAAGACAATACAACTCCATCCACAGTTCTGTCTTTGGATGCCATGAAGGCGTTTGACAGACTTGAGTGGTCATACCTGTGGAAGGTACTTGAGGTCATGGGTCTTGGGAAGAGTTTTATTCATATGATTAAAGTCCTGTATGCCTCGCCGTCTGCGATGATACTGACAGGCAAAAACTGTTCCACACTCTTTCCAGTCTCCAGATCTTCTAGACAGGGTTGTCCTCTGAGCCCAGGACTGTTCGCGCTTTCCCTCGAACCTTTGGCCCAATTTATTAGGCAATCGGAGGACATCGTCCCCATAATGGTCAATAATACTCCACACAAAATTGCTCTCTATGCGGATGACCTGCTGATTTTCATGGACGACCCCTCCCGGTCGGCCACAAAATTATTGAGGATAATCGACGACTTTGGTAAATTGTCAGGCTTTAAGATTAACTGGAACAAATCAGCCTGCCTACCTCTTAATGAGCTGGCCAAGGCGGTACGACTACCAGCTGATATCCCCATAGTAGAACATTTTAAATACTTGGGCATAGAGATATTCCCCACGCTGAACCAAACTACTAAGCAGGGTTTCCGTTAGAAAAAATTGTTGCCGGTCTCCGTGACCTGCAAGATTTCAATCTACCGGACAAATGAGATTAATTCCGGTCATAGTTTATTGAGCTTTAAAACAATTGATAGGCAGGCTATATAAAGAATGTCATCCTCAAGGCATGTAGATTTATAATATTATTACTTAAAACTAGTCTACTTTTGCGTATACAGTCATTAATATATTCCAAATAAAATAAGTCCCTCGATACTCCGTGCTGCTGCTGACTTGAAATAAAATAGACCGCGTATGTGGGCAGTCGGTCCCGACACTAAACAGCAGTCTGTTATAATCACATTTTTATGAGCTAACGAATTCCGTTATATTGGACATTTGTATTAATTATATCAAGCGAAGAACTGAGAAATTTTGCAGAGAGAGACGGCAACATTATCGTGGGTTTGCGTGATGTATATCTCCACCTCCCAACGACTTGGTGCTGGTCATAATGTCCGGTGAAAACAACTCCCTCCAAGCACAACTTGACCACCCGAACCGTACCAAAACAGGCCAAAATTAAATAGCCCATGCGACGAACGATTCATTACATTCGTTTCATCGTTGCTCCACCAAGCAGCCGGTCCAACAATGAAAGCTGTTATCAGCGCGAGCCGGCCGCAGTTAGTTTGCAAGAAGCATCCAGCTGCAGACCCGCAGAGCAGCTTTCCAGGTCTGGGGACCGCACTGTGCCAGCAAAGCTGGTGGGTTCTGTGGGTCTGCAGCTGCATGCCTTCCGCAAATCCAGCAGCAAGCTCTCGCTGAGCGAAGCAACGACAACAAACGCAATGATTGTTTCGTTCATCGCATAGGCCACCCAACTCCAGCCCATCCAAATACAATTCAAATAATCAAACTGTGCCCAGAGGGAACTATTTTCACCGGACACTATGACCGGAGAGATTAAATATGTCGGACTTCAACAGATTTTGCCGGTCAAATACCGGTAATTACCGGCTAACGGAAACGCTGCTACTAAGTACAACTTCACGGGTACTTATGATAAAATACGCCAGGATCTAGACAGGTGGTCGTCCCTTCCTAACTCCTTACAAGCCCGGGCTTCCATAATCAAAATGAACATCCTGCCTAGGATACATTTTATTAGCTCAATGCTCCCCCTGCCCCCTCCAATAGACCACTGGCGCAAGGTACAATCGATGGTATCTAAGTTTATCTGGAATAACAAACGCCCGAGAATCAAAAGGGCTACTACTCAACGTAGAAAACAAGATGGGGGCCTCGCAATCCCTGATTTTAAACTTTATTTCTGGTCCTTTTCACTGAGACCTCTGATGTGCTGGCTAGACCCTGTAGAGGCTGTATCGTGGCGCTCCTTAGAAGCGGCGGCGGTATCTCCACTAAGATTGCAGGATGTAGTGTACTCCACTGTCTCTATTTCGAAATGCCGGCTGAGGTATGGACCGATCATAACTCACGTGATCCAAACGTGGCGTAATGTACAGAGGTCGTGTGGGGTTAAATGCCCATGGCACCTGGACTCTCCAATTTTTAATAACCAGCAATTACTTGTTGGGCACAAGCCGGTTAATATTCCTCAATGGCAAAGGAGGGGAGTGCATACTCTGGAGGATATTTATGATAAGAACGGCCTCCGTGCGTTTCAGGACTTAAGAGAATTTTATGATCTTCCCGGCGAGTCCTTCTTTCTTTACCTTCAACTAAGGTCAGCACTGAGGGCGCATGGCGTACCGTGGGCTCAAGCCTTGCACCCACACCCCTTCCTCAGGCTCATAGTGGACAGGATGACATCCAGAGGGTTTGTCTCAGACTTTTATACGCTCTTAATTCAATCCACGTATAAAAATTTATCATTGGATACAATCTGGCGTGTGGATATCCCGGAGTTGGACCCCGAGTTTGACTGGGATGATGTTTGGGCAAATGTGGCATTATCTTCCCGCAACCCTAATCACCAGCAAATTAATTTTAATTATATTCATAGGACCTATCTTACACCTAGGAAGCTATATGCTATGGGACTGATAACCGACTCTCGGTGCACTTTGTGCTCTGAAAAGGCCACTGGCACTTATATGCATATGTATTGGGATTGCCCACCAGTGGCCCGCTTCTGGAGGTCAATAACGGACAAACTTTCAGATCTGTGTGGCTTAACTATCCCATTCACAGCTGTTACGCTACTCCTGAACGATATAACGACACTACCCGCGTCCGTACAACTGAAAATGGTTGTCCTAGCGGGCGTCACAGCAGCGAAGAAGCTAATAGCAATGAGATGGAAGGAGCCTGAGAAGCTTACAATGATTAACTGGTCCCTAACTCTATTGGATGTGATTTATCTTGAGATATCCACGGCCCGGGTGATTGGGGTAGGGCAGGCTGGAATTGACCTGTGGTTCGCAGCAGCTGAGAAGGTAAAGACCGCAGTGTGCGGCTGAGCGGGGTTGGGGCGCTTGATCGGGGGGGTCCGGCGGTCTCTGGGGAGGGGGAGGAGGAAATGTCTTGTCTGTCTTGGTTTTTGTCTTGTCCTTCTTAACTTTGACTGGGGGGATTTTAGGGGGGGTTGGTATTTAGCTATTCTGCGCTATATGTCAATTCACATGCCATCTCCCCAAGGGACTAATATTGGCAGACTGATTGACCTGTCAACCAACTTGGAGGAAGAATTTCTTTCTTCTTACACTTTACCTTCTGCGAGTTTGGCAATCTTGAACATGTGTAAGGGACCTAGGCTATCTACAGTAAATCTGCGGCAACACTCTCATAAACAATCTTTTAAGTCACTCCACTTTGTAAAGGTGGGGAAAGGTTGCCATGTTTTGAAGACCCTTTTTGTTATTGAAGTAGCCATCTATATTTGATAGGTTGGACGCTGTTTCTTTTTCTTTTTGTCTTTATAATTTATTATTCTGTATTATTATTGTTTGTTATTCTCCTGTGAAGTTATGTTTTTTGTTACTGTGGTTATTGTGTTGTCCTGTTTCATGTAATTAATAATAAAAAAATTTGATCAAAAAAAAAAGAACTCCTTCAGCTGATTACTTGCCAGAGTTTCCAGTATCTTGGCTAAAGCTGACAAATTAGAAATGGGCCTGTAGTTGTTGAGGTTTGAAGGTTCACCACCTTTTGACAGGGGTAGAACATGAGCCTTTTCCCAAATCTTGGGTATTTCATTACAAGTCAGGGTTAAGTTAAAAATATAAGTTAGAGGTTCTGCTATAAAATCAGCAGAAAGTTTTAAATAATAGGGATCCAGTTTGTCTGGCCCAGCCCGTTTTTAGGATTCAAATTCTTAAGGGCTTTATGCACTTCACCAATAGAGAAGGGCTGAAAATCAAATGTATTATGTGATGGGGGCTCAGATTCAAGTGGGACCTGTGTACTAAAAAAGTACCCAAAAAGTACCGAAAAAGTACCTGGTACCAGGTACTTTGGTAATGGAAAACCGAAAATACCAAGTAGAGTAGAGTAGAGTAGAGTAGGTACCATGCAGTGGAAAAGCGCCATAAGTCGTGCGCTCCCTGGTGGCACTGAAAGTGTTAAGGGGGGCGTGTCTGTCTACAATTGGCAAAAACATATTCAGGAAGAGATTCCATGCTAATTCAACGTCAGGTATTAAAGAAACCCTGCTCCAATCATTTAGGTACTGTACATATCCTGCCAAAATCCCTGTTCAAAAAAGTGCTTTGTATCACGTTTAATAATGTAGCGAGGTTTTGACTTCGATATCTTTGTATCCCCAACACCCGCAATAACACAATGGTCACTCATGTCCAATGTTCCCTCTAATTTTTTTTCGGTCTGAGCAAACACTCAAACCTACTGAGCAACATACATCACCTGCCGATTAACCGGTTAGTTGATAAGCGGCGGTTTGTAAAAAATCTGAGAAACTTAATTTCCCTCAATGTCTAACATAAAAATATATGAAAAAAGTAGTAGAACGCGCTCACCTCACTAGACTTGACACTGGGTGCTGTAACCTCTAATATCATACATAAAAATAGGGAAACAATGTCCAGGCACGCACTCCAGGTTTTTCCAGCCTGTAATCATGACGTTTCGGTGTGAACACCTTCTTCAGAATGGCTTGCATGAAGCATGAAGGGTAAGTGACCCTAGTATATACAAGACAAACAGGAAGTGACAACATAGGAAGTGACAACACATTCCCACAAGAGATCTACAAAAAAGTACAAAATACCACTTACAAGCACAACCTTTTCAGAATATGTAAATCAAAAAGAAGCGTGTAAATCAAAAAGAAACATGTAAATCACAAAGGGATATATCTATATATATTTTATACAGAGTAGGCCTACATCTTAAAGGTCCCATGCATTATAAATGTCATTTTTCAGTCTCTAGCATTGTATTATAGTAATAGGAGTTCGTATCAATGTGTTTTTGGGCCTAAATACCATATTGGCGAATTGCTCAGTTACAGCCCAACCCCTCTGTGCCTCTAGTATATCGGGTCATTTTGATTTGACGTCCCTGAGCACGTCACTGGGCGCTGTGGATAGCGCACAGTGATGCGATTGGCTCTGTGGTTGGAGCTAATGCCCGCCCCCATTCTTGCTACCTACAACCTACACCTACTACCTAGAAACAGGAATGCCGTCACTCGCCTATCTTCCACGATGAGCAAACCCCGCAGAACATGTTCCGTTCCTGGCTGTAAAGCTACTAATACGTCTTTGCACGGTTTTCCCGTTGATGCCGAACTTCGCCAACAATGGAACAAGTTCGTTTTTGGCGACCCTCCAAGTTCTGTCGCAACGTCTAATACTCGGGTTTGTACTGCACATTTTTCCACCGAGGACGTTACCAATCAAGGTATTTTTGATGCTGGCGTGGTATCCATGTTGGTGCTAAACAAAGGAGTTGTACCGACAATACGCGACCCGACACAAGTAGTAAGTAGACAATACGCGACCCGACACAAGTAGTAAGTAGATATGTCGTAATTAGCCAGCTAACTTACTGACTGTTGCTAGCTACGTTCACTGTTTGTATGTGTGAGGGAACCTTGGGGGGTGGGTGAGATATGTTATCATAAATACAATCTAACGTTATTGTATATAACTGCTGCTCTTTATAAAGTAACGTTATAGAAAACTATTGAAGCAAGCTAGTCATAACTGCTAAATAAAAAAACACAACTAGTGAGAGGTAAACAAGGTAACGTTATATTTGTGGCTTGGATTATATTGTAATTGTTTTACTATTTGGTCATTCTTAGGCCACAAGTTCCAGCGCCAATGTACGCCTGCCTCCTGCTTCAAGGGACATCAGTTGCCAGACAGACAACCCAAAGATACGTTCTGTTGGTACACAGCTGTCTATGAAAACACTACGGTCACATGTCAAGAGTCAAGGTAGGTTTGTAACTCAGTGTGATGTAATGTAATAATGTGACCCAGGATTGTGTAGATTGGCCCTTCCTTTCACCGCTTTCACCCAAAGCTGTAAAGGAATGTGGATCACTACCCACTTTCAAAACATCTCTCAAGGGACACCTACGGGAGACTGCAATTCAACACTGGCCCCTGTAAATATCCTAACCCAACCCCCTCCAATGTACAGTCATTTACCTAGTATGGTTGTCAATAGTCCAATGTACAATTTTGTTTGTTTGTATAGTGTCTCCCCCCCCCCCCCTCAATGTACAGTTTTACTTGTTTATACAGTGTGCCCCCCCCCCCCCCACCTCCAATGTAAATTACCCAGTATGGTTGTCAATATACAGTTTCTACGTCAAATGTATATACTCCCTTTTCTTGACTCCTTCTGTATCACAAACAGTACTGTATTTGCAAATCAAATCTGGTATGTCATAAATGTATAGATGTAGCAGTACTGACTATCTGTATGTCATGTATGTCATATATGTCCTGATGAATTGAAAATGGGGGACCCTGATGTAAACAAGACGAAAGATTATTCATCTGTGTGTGTGTGTGTGTGTGTGTGTGCGTGTGTGCGTGTGTGAGTGTGTGAGTGTGTGAGTGTGTGAGTGTGTGAGTGTGTGAGTGTGTGAGTGAGTGAGTGTGTGAGTGAGTGAGTGAGTCAGTGAGTGAGTGGGTGGGTGAGTGAGTGAGTAAAGTTATCAATCAATCCCTTGTTTGACTAAACTATGTTTTGTAAATAGGTGTTCAGGCGAAAGTCGTGTCTGTATCTGTCGCGGTGGGGACCCCAACTACTGGCTACTGGTCTAATCAACAGGGACCTTCCACGTCAACACCTGTGAAGGCGTTTAGACCCAGTAAAAGACCATGACTGGAGTCTGATGACGATGAAGTGACCTACAGCTCGATAGACGTTCCAGAGCCTCAGGATTCCACTTTCAACATTGACTCTTTGATGAGCGAGCCCTCAATTGTAGCGTAAGTTGTTACAAAGATCTCCATGGCCCGTAAAAATAGAAAAGCTGTATAGTTGTGCCGTGTTATTTATTTGTGTTTTTCTCGAGCAGGGAACCGTCAAAACCAATCTATGATGTCCAGAAATACATCGTTTACGAAGACAGTCTACTGGAATTATTCCAACAGTGTCCGGTGTGCGATGCTCGATGTCATATCAACAAAACTACGCGAGGGACCTTCTTGGCTGTCTCCCAAGTTAGCCCCAGTTGTAAATATAGCCGTAAGTGGGCCAGTCAGCCTCTCATCGGGAGCACACCAGCTGGAAATATTCAGCTGTCTGCAGCAGTTTTTTTCACTGGCTCATCTTTCACCCAAATGGAGAAGGTATTTGATTTGATTGATTTGATTGACAAGTCAGATATACATTATGTTTTTGTTTGTGATTCACACGTGCATATTAACAAAGCGTTATTCATTTATTCTTTTAGGTTCTCAATGCGTTACACGTCTCCACAATAAAGTACAGAGCGTTTCGGGAACACGCCAAGAAGTTCTTGGAACCGGCCGTTCTGAGCATGTGGTATAAGGACCAAGAGCTTACCCTCGCCAGATTAAGCCAGGAAGAGATGGTGATAATCGGTGGTGACATGAGAGCCGATTCTCCAGGTTAGAAAAAGCTCCCCAATGTCAAATTTCTACTTTATGAATACATTTTTAATATTGCACTACATTGATTGAAATTGTTATTATTTTCAACAGGCCACAGTGCTAAGTACGGTAGTTACTCTGTGATGGAACTCGCCACCAATCATGTCATAGACGTCCAACTAATTCAGGTAATTAACAAGTCTGAAGACACCGCACCCTTCATTGTGCTCAAACGAACACAAAGCTCTCGGTCTTGAATCTTGAATCGCTGTAGGTGTGAAGTGGTCTGGCTGTGTGTGTGAGCGGGGGTTAGGAAATGGAAATTGTGGGATGGTGGAATAGTTATTTTTAACGCTGGTGACTATTTTGAAAAGGCTATTTCATTGCTCTTCCCTTCCTTGCTTGTACCTCAACAGAGCAATGAGGTGGGGGGCAGCTACCATATGGAATTAGAAGGCTTGAGGAGAAGCCTCGCTCTTCTGAAGGACCGATCGGTGACCTTGGACTGTATTGTCACAGATAGTCACCCGCAGATTCAAAAGTACCTGAGAGATCTGGGCATCAAACACTTCTACGATGTGTGGCACGTGGCCAAAGGTATGTCGAAAGGCATCCCACATTCAATCCCACCCCTCCTACCCAACCCCCCCCCCCCCCCCCCACTCCTACCCAACCCCCCCCCCCCCCCCAACCACCTCCAATGTACAGTCCCCCCCACCCCCACCTACCCAATCCAATGTACAGTTTCTACGCCTAATGTATATACTCTTTTCTTTCTGGACTCTTTTTGTATCACAAACAGTACTGTAATTGCAAATCTGGTATGTCATAAATGTATAGATGTAGCAGTACTGTCTATCTGTATGTCATGTATGTCATACGACTGTTAAGTAATGTTATGTTATGTAATTCAAGGTCTGTCTAAGAAGCTAGACAAGGTTGCACAAGCGAAAGACTGCAAGGTGATAAAAAAATGGCGCCCACACATATCTAACCACCTCTACTGGACCGCTGCCACATCGAAGACGCCCGCTGAGAGGGTGGCTAGGTGGAAGTCATGTCTCAATCACATGATGAATGTACATGAACACGACAAAGAACCACTCTATCCGCGTTGTCTTCATGCTGACCGTGTATCGAGAGATAGTAGCAAGTGGGTTAAACCTGGTATGTCTGTCTGTCTTTCATCATGAATATATACTCAACATATTTATTTATGTCCTCATTCTAGATTGGTGTGATTTACAAATGTATACTTGCTTGAATAATTCTAATCTACTGTAATATACTCTAATGAAATATCTGAATGCAATTTCTTTTTTACTTTAGACTCAAAACCGGCCCACCAGCTCGAGAAGGTTCTGCTAAACACAAGGATCATCAAAGATGTCGCCAAACTAAGTCCACACCATCAAACGTCTTCACTGGAGTCCTATCACAGTGTGATTTTACGTTTTGCCCCAAAAAACATTGTTTTTTCATACATTGGAATGCTTTGCAGGTATTTTATATTGTGTACAAATGACTAATTATGGACTCCTGATTTGTCAAATAACTCATTATGTTGCATTAGATAACCTCAGATCAACTATAAATATATTGCTTGTGCTTATTGAAATTTTCCTTTCAGACTATACCTAGCTGCAATGCATTTCAATGAAAACTCAAATCGCCAGCAAGCGACAAACGCTTCGGGAGCTCCGGCTTACAAGATGAGCTTTCCAAAGGCCAAAAAGGGTGGGCACACTATAAAACCAAGGAAAATCGCTCCGACAGTCAGTAAGTCAAAATATCAACATTTATTATTGCACACACATGACCTATATAAATAGAAAAATATTTCCACTTACAGTGGAACAGCATTAATAACAATAAATTGAATAAATAATAACCTTTTTAACATGACAAAACAAATAACAATTTCTCATTTACAGACTATGTCAACCAGCTTATGGAGCTCCTGTTTGACTCCGTCATTCGTGACCCCCAACGATATATCCAGGTGGTTGAGGCGATTCCCATCCCAGAACATCTGTGCGCACAGTTCGACAGGCCTTCCATGGAAGAAGCGGTTTCCGCCTATGTGTCACGCTTCAATCTTGTACCGGTCTGAAGCCAGTATAGACACCATCAGCATCCGGAAATTCGGTGCGGATTCGAACCACTACACAGGAAGGGATTACTACCCTCACTCTGCGTCCTAAGTATCCCCAACACCACGCCACAAAGCACCTGTATGCGATATATCTGAAACGGCTAAAGAAAAAGAAGTATTATATTTATGCACAAATAAAATAAAAAAAAAGCTGGGAAAATAACCATTTGTCATGTCATGTCATTGGACAGTAGCAAGCATTGATTATATGTGATGTGCAATAAGGATTAGATTGTGTTTGCAAGAAAGATTAGTATAGTCTGAGAGATGCAAGATGGAGAAACACCTGTAAAAAATATATAAATCTGTAATAAATATTATTTACTTATTGATTCCGCTTTCTGGTATCCGGCCAAAATCTGCCTTGTAGATATAGTTGCCATTTGGATGGTATAGGGGTTGAAGCACACTGGATCCAATCCCGGATGATCAAACCATGCACAGTAGTCCAGTTGGTTCCTGGTTAATTCGACATCTGACCTATATATATAGAAAATTAAATCGTTAGCCATATGCATGGTTTTCAGTGCTACCAAGATGCAAGGTTGTGTTACTACTTTACCTGTGGAACTTCCATGCAGCATACATTCTCAGCCTCTGTTGGCATCCGTTCACAATTTCCGCACGTGCACCTAGTAGATTGATTTGAGGGTGAATGAAATTATCAATCAATGATCAAAATTGCTACAATACAGTACTGCTCAATACCAACACAACTGCTATGATGGAGACCAGAGAAATACTTTCGTCTTGTTTACATCAGGGTCCCCCAATTTCAATTCATCGTAACATATATGACATATAGATAGACAGTACTGCTACATCTATATATTTATGACATACCATATTTGTAAATACAGTACTGTTTGTGATGCAAAGAGAGCCCAGAAAAAAAAGGATATACATTTTCCGTAGAAACTGTACATAGGAGTGGGGGGGGGGGACACTGTATAAAGCTGTTGGTGTGTGAGTACAATCTAACGTTAGGGTGTGTTTTCGACGGGCCGCGACAGAAGTAAGTACACTGTATACAGTATAACTGCTGCTCTTTATAAACTAACATTTTGGCAAACTATTGAAGCAAGGTAACGTTACTTATAGTAAGCTATCGAAGCAAAAGCTGGCTGATCGATCAAGTAAGTAAGTACCAGTTATTTCGGCAACCGTTAGACTAACGGTGGAATCAACTAACCAATCGTAAACTATTTGTAAGCCTCGATCGCTGTTGTTTGGGGGGGGTGTGAGTACAATCTAACGTTAGTGTGTGGTTTTCGACGGGCCGCGACAGAAGTACACAACCATTAGACTAACAGTAACAGTGCAATCAACTTACCAATCGGAAACGATGTAATGTAAGCCTCGCTGTTGCAAATCGACTTCTTCTTCTGAATCATACGGTGGGTCGCTCTCTGGATCCCAAACATAATGTACAGCCATGTTGTATTAGTTAGTAAAATCGGTATATGTTTTGCGTGTCGAAATAAAAACCTGAAACCTGAGACCTTCACCTGGATGGAAGGACGGGAGATGGGCGGAGCTATTTGGTGGGTGGCTGTCACTCAAAGCATTCTGCTAGTATGGGTGGAGCCAAGCCAATAATAGCCTGATTTCATGAGGCTGAAAAATGCTGGTTTTGAGTACAAGATTAGAAATATAAAACAATGATTATTTTTGGAATAAAAATTACAGATGTGTTACATAGACTCACAGGAATTGTGTAAAGTTGCCCAAATAGTGCTAGGAATAGCAGTGCATAGCCCCTTAAACTCATGACCCATATAAGCCATCTTTCAATTATAAATATAAAGAATGATAAATGAAAATAAATAATAAACAATCGAATGAAATGAAATAATCAAATGAAACAGGTCAAAAAAATGTCCTCATTGAGGCCTCTAGGCTCTAAACAATCCAGATAATGAATATAAAAGCATTCCCTTTGTAGCAAGAGCCTGTCTCTGTCGCCGCCTCTTGGTGGTCTCAAGACCTGCTCTATACCCATGTATTTTAAGCAAGAATATCATGTCCTAACTTGTTAAAGTGCCTTGCAACTGAAGACTTCTCGTAATTTCTTCTTATAGAACATTTGTGCTCAGAAATTCAATTTTAAAACGTCTTCTTGTTTTTCCAATATAGTAAAGGTTGCAAGGACATTTAAGCAAGTAAACCACAAAATCAGAATTACAGGTAATCCGGCTTCTAACAGCGATACTCCTACCTGTACTTGGTTGTAAATAAAATGTCTCTTTAATCATGCCATGACGTTGGGTACAAGACAAACATGGAAAAATTGCCATTTGGAATATTAGCCATAAAATGGGTAAATTTTTTGGGAAAATCTGTTTTAACTAACTGGTCCCTTAAGTTAGGTTGCCGTTTGTAGAAGTATTTGGGTGGTTCCTGGAACACACCTCCGATCTTAGGATCTGACTTTAAAATGTACCAGTATTTGTTCACAATATCACGCATATCTCTAGAAATAGGTCTGAAGGTGGACACCAATGCTATTGAGTTGCTTTTTACTTTGTCTTTGTGGTAAAAAGGGATTGTCTGTTTATCCGTTTAGTTTTATTAAGAGAATTCTCAATAAGGGCCTCACTATATCCTCTAGATCCGTGGTCACCAACCCGTCGATCAAGATCGACTGGTCGATCTTTGAGACTTTCCCTGTCGATCTTTCCCTGTCCCAAAAAAAAATAGAAAGTGAGACAATCTCTCTCTCTCCTCTCTCTCTCTCTCTCTCTCTCTCTCTCTCATCTCTCTCTTTCTCCTCTCTCTCTCTCATCTCTCTCTCTCTCTCTCTCTTCATCTCCTCTCTCTCTCTCTCTCTCTCTCTCTCCTCTCTCTCTCTCTCTCTCTCTCTCTCTCTCTCTCTCCTCTCTCTCTCTCTCTCTCTCTCTCTCTCTCTCTCTCTCTCTCTCTCTCTCTCTCTCTCTCTCTCTCTCTCTCT
>NW_028170148.1:0-15000 GCF_963971535.1 Notolepis coatsorum
GCACCTAACTGTAGGCTGTGGTCGTTGGTTAATTCAATCTGGACCGCCAACGCTGTTCTGACTCTGTCTGTGTCGGCTGAGGTCGTCATGGTCGGGACGTAATGTTAGGGTTTGAAACCGACCTCAACAGCACGGCACAGACAGGTAGTTCAGAGTTAGCCAAACACTAGGGCGTATTTATTTACAGAATCAAAAAGAGTCAAGTAACAATTCTGAACAACAAAAAAGGAGAATGCCTACGGCAGAGTTATCTGCAGCTCTGCAGATCCTCCCGGTGTTAGAGGTGGGGAATCGGCGTAGACGCCGTTGCGGCTCTGCAGATACTCCCAGCTCCAACTCGGAGTGGAAACGGAGAGAGAGAGAGAGATCAACAACAGTCCAACAGTACACAGAGGCAGTGCAGTTCAGTCCTCCCTTAGCTGAGTCCAGTATGAAATACAAGTGACTTGATCTTCGGTGTAAACTACACACAAGTTAGCTGAGTCCAGTACAAAACAAAACGATACCTCTTCAGTGTTATCCAAACACACAATTTAGCTGAGTCCAGTACAAAACAAAACGGTACCTCTTCAGTGTTATCCAAACACACAATTTAGCTGAGTCCAGTGCAAAACAAAAACGGTAATTCTTCAGTGTTATCCAAACACACAAAAACAGATAATCCAAAAGGGCTTGGTTCCAAAACTCACCACAGCGCAAACGCGTAAAGCGGGCAACGAGGTGCAGCTACAAACGGATGATCAAGATATTCACCAGCGGCAATCCAAAGATGTCCTGGAGGGAAAGTAGATGAGGCACAACAACGGGGGGAAGGCAGGCAGAAGCTGTAGTATTCAAAATGACCTGACAACGATTGAAAGAAGGTCCCAGTATATGAAGCCTCTGGAGCGCTAATCACAAACTACGACAGGTGCGTGATGGAATTGGTAATCGCTCCAGAAGCGTGTGGCGGGGAATGCACCAATCACACACAGTACCTTAAAGGAGCGTGTGGCGGGGAACGAACCAATCCTCACAGTAACGTGCCGAACAGCAACGTGACAGGAACCTTGAAGGACAGGAGGTGTTAACCCCTGACCAATCAGAAAAGGGGAGGAAAGAATTACCAGTTCACCCCCTTTACGACCCCACACCCATGATACGATGTAATGACAAATAGAGCATGACACAGTCATAGTCTGCTACATGAAGTATCTAACAGCTTCACATAGCTCATGCGCTAACCTGCTATCTGATTTTTACTAAGGAAAAAACACAGAATAGAGAGGGCCTCCTTTAAGAGCCCCGGTACCAGACTTATACATGTGCTTCTGTGGCCAAACCTAACCCAGTTGTAGATCACAAGACACACACAACCCTTCATCACAACAAAAAATGGCAAAGTACACTCTCTACAGAGGAACGCCGTTTTTCATAACGAGAGAATACAGAATCCTCGATTATGTATTGGCCACAGGCCTTGCTAAGCACACACAATAAGTGACCAAACATTCTTTTCTTTAGGAAAATATAGTTTCTCAAGCGGTTAGCACAACCCCAGCAATCAAGCTGAGGGTTACATCGTATCCCCACAACCACAGTGACACAATATATTGTAAACAACATGTCTGAGAGGAGGGTGGGGAAGCCCCAGGGAACCGGGGGGATCACCCCTCCTTCCTTACCCTTGATACGACCAAGTTGAACAGGTAACCCTGTTAATATGTGAACACACTGTTCATTGTCATTACAGGCTGAGAAAAGAATTCATTCCTCAATCATATGTCACTAAGCATAGCTTTATAGGTTAATTAACCCCCTTAGTTGTGAGGTCACGTTACATGAACACACATGTTCTCATCACAACTAACCAGATAATTTTTACACATGTAAAACAACAACCCGATTTCTATGGAGAGAGAAGCTATACCAGTGACAAGACAATTCACACACAACACGCGTCGTATCCTCAATGTATTGCAGCAACACACATTTTGGAAAACATCGTTATTACAAAACATTTAGAAGGGAAGGAAAGATGAAGTGTTTAAGGTCCGGTCGGGACCTTCCTACCCTGAACGCAGGCCAGGCGAACTGCAATCTGGCTAACGGGGCACCGAAGTTGAACACAGCATCCCTGTGTTGATGACGAGGGTAACGTCGTTGCGCCACCCAGCCGCTACGTTTCTCCATGTTTGACGCAGTCCTCGCTGGCAGGGCTCCGGTGTAGGTTCGACTAACATCCTCTGTCAAAGATGACGTCTTAGTCAGAGTGTTTAAGGCATGTTATAGTCATAGAACGTTCAACAGTGTAGCATTAAGCTAACAGCCGATCAACTGATAGCAACAAGCTAACGTTTACTAGCCTGGTAAACACAGCGAGCTAACGCCGCAGCTAACAGCTGACTGGCTAACACAGTAGGCCACAACTAGCACGCAAGCTAAGCAGCTATCACCTGAACTGTACACACATAACAAGCCACACTTCAGACAGGCCGCTGTCCAAGTCCCTCCCCTAAGAGGGAAAAGAAAAAGAATGTCAGAACACAGTTGTCAACGGTGATCCAGACATACAGCGGGGCCAGCACAGTTCCCATTTCGGGCTACAGCCGACTTTGAGCATGGAACTCCCGATAAAGAAGATCCTAGGCCCACATTTCCTCGTTAGGGTATACTTTCATTTGTATATGAAAGATGGGGCCTGCACGGGACAGGGAAGCATCCGCTCGAGAATCCTGGGATCACCAGGTCCTGGTCGGGGCCCACTAGATTGACCATCATGGGCGTCAGACCAAGATCCTCTGACCGCCGTTTAAGCCGAGAAGAGGACCCCAGCTTGAAGTTGGCGTTTCATAAATTGTCAGCTAACCCCCACAGCATCAACAACAACCAGAGCTCGCAAGCAAAACAGTACGTACCCAACCTGGAAACAACCACTTCTCACAACAGTCGGTGCTTCCCACAGTCCAGCTGTGTGGCCGGAGGGCAACCCCATCCAGCCGCAGCAAGGAGGACTGTAGCTGGGGAGCATGTCAGTGGCGTGAGCTCCTAATACGAAAAAGCCGTTGAAGGTCGGAATGACCATCATCTTCCAGACACTCCAGTAACGAAGACAATATCGCCATATTTTCTCGAAAATAGTGAGAGAGAAAATAAAGATATGATGTCAACGTATCTTCCCGTTCTTTTGTTTTCCAACTTTCTTCTACTAACAACCTCGTCAAATGGGGATCTACCGAAGGCACTTCCTTGTGGTGAAAGTGAACAAGGAGGCGAGTAGGTGACCACACTCCTGCTTATGAAGGTAAGCGGATGGGGGTGTGGCCAGACGAATGTTGGGATGTAAAGGTACATGGTGGAATTTTTTATTCAGTGCTCGTGCACGAAGTGAGGTACAGTGCAACTGGTGCTGAGCGAAGCCATAACGAAACAGAACCTTCTGTATTGTCGCAGTGCAAGGGTTAACCTTTGGTAGTGTGGTAGTGAAAGGGTTTTGTACATTACTTGGTAACCAAATAAAAATGGGAATTATTATAATCACATTTAAATATGTTGGACTTCAACAGTAATAATTACAGTAATGTGCTCGTTTCTGACCTCAGATCAGTGATGCATCTCAAACCAAATGATTGGGGACGTCTTGTCCAACTAGGGACACAAGTGTGTTTGGGTCAGCGGTTAAGTTCAGGATCAGGTTATATATATATATATATATATATATATATATTATATATATATATATATATATATATATATATATATACAGTTCAGGATTAGGTTAAGGTCCCTTGTCTCCACTAATTTGATTAAGTTTAGGATCAGGTTATATATATATATATTAAGGCTGTCAAATATATCGCGTTAATATCGCGTTAACTCCCGATTCTATTAATGCCACAAATTTTTTTAACTCAAGATTAACTAAAAAAAAAAAAAAAAATTTTATTTTTTTTACTAGACTTCACTCAGGTGTATTATTGATGCTCTCATTGATACTATGTTTGTTTCTGAAGTGTGTGTGTGTGTGTGTGTGTGTGTGTGTGTGTGTGTGTGTGTGTGTGTGTGTGTGTGTGTGTGTGTGTGTGTGTGTGTGTGTGTGTGTGTGTGTGTGTGTGTGTGTGTGCGTGTGTGTGTGTGTGTGTGTGTGTGTGTGAGATATAGAGAGAGAGGGGGGTGAGAGAGATGAGGAAGGGGCAAAAGAGAAAAAGATCTGGGAGAGTGTGTGTGTGAGGGAGAGAGGGGGGTGTGTGATTAATCAGCCCTTGTGTGTGTGAATGTAACAAGTTCCTAACGTTTTCTTTCCCCTATTATTTCATGCACACTTTATTCATTGTTTTAAATTATTATTTTCTTTTAAGTTATTTTGTGCATCACTCTGTTTTGAATTTGATGCAAATTTGCAATGCATGAGGGTCATCATTTTGTGTTAAATGGCTGCACAAAGCAAGCATTTGTTGACTCGCATGTTGATAAGAGTATTAAAACTTGGAACTTGAAAAAGATCTGTTTAAGGTATAAAAAAAAATTAAAAATAAAATGCGATTAATTTGCGATTAATCGCGAGTTAACTATGGACAATCATGCGATTAATCGAGTTAAATATTTTAATCGTTTGACAGCACTAATATATATATAACCTAATCCTAAACTTAATGTGTTTTATATATATATATTAGGTTAAGGTCCCTTGTCTCCACTAATTTGATTACGTTTAGGATCAGGTTATATATATATAACCTAATCCTAAACTTAATGTGTTTTATATATATATTAGGTTAAGGTTATATATATATATATATATATATATATATATATATATATATATATATATATATATATATATATATATATATATATATATATCAGGTTAAGGTCCCTTGTCTCCACTAATTTGCCGCGCCGGAATCTGTGCTCCTGCTTTGTTGTTTTGCTAACTCCACTGCCACGTCGATGCCATGATCTGGATTTCGTGAGCCAGGCACGCCAGAGCAGGGCCATACAGGGGGCCGCCTAGGGTGTTGGGGGGGGGGGGGGGGGGGGGGGGGGGGTGGCACTCATAGTAAAAGATAATAAAAGTAATAAAATGTTTTATGTATATTATACTTGCATTTGAGTGGAGACGGCACTTTTCACATTGACACGCTCTGATTCCCATCCCATGGTTTCAGCTCGATCCGGATATTATTATTTTCTTTTTTTAAAAGTGCATTTTGGTTTGTTAGACTTGTTTTAACGTTTTCAAAAGTGTTTGAAATGTATGCTAATTGTTACGTTCAAAGTGGTCCTGCATATCTAGTTTCCATTCGGTTAATAGCCTGTTTTTATGTGTGTTAAACAAACGAGTGTTGCGCTTTTCTGCCATGGACAATTAAATGTTTTACTTCATGAAGGTCTAAAAACTAAATTGGTTATTGAATGTTACATTTGGACTTGCATTTCATGCAACTGAAATGACAAGCTGTTCAAAATAAACAATGTTATTCTCAGGGTGTAGTCTACACCCTCCCCAGACCGACAGTGGGGCAGCATGTGATAGTCTACACCCTCCCCAGACCGACAGTGGGGCAGCATGTGATAGTCTACACCCTCCCCAGACCGACAGTAGGGCAGCATGTGGTAGTCTACACCCTCCCCAGACCGACAGTAGGGCAGCATGTGGTAGTCTACACCCTCCCCAGAGTGACAGTAGGGCAGCATGTGGTAGTCTACACCATCCCCAGACAGTAGGGCAGCATGTGGTAGTCTACACCCTCCCCAGACCGACAGTAGGGCAGCATGTGGTAGTCTACACCCTCCCCAGGCCGACAGTAGGGCAGCATGTGGTAGTCTACACCCTCCCCAGACAGTGGGGCAGCATGTGGTAGTCTACACCCTCCCCAGACAGTAGGGCAGCATGTGGTAGTCTACACCCTCCCCAGACAGTAGGGCAGCATGTGGTAGTCTACACCCTCCCCAGGCCGACAGTAGGGCAGCATGTGGTAGTCTACACCCTCCCCAGAGTGACAGTAGGGCAGCATGTGGTAGTCTACACCATCCCCAGACAGTAGGGCAGCATGTGGTAGTCTACACCCTCCCCAGACCGACAGTAGGGCAGCATGTGGTAGTCTACACCCTCCCCAGGCCGACAGTAGGGCAGCATGTGGTAGTCTACACCCTCCCCAGACAGTGGGGCAGCATGTGGTAGTCTACACCCTCCCCAGACAGTAGGGCAGGATGTGGTAGTCTACACCCTCCCCAGACAGTAGGGCAGCATGTGGTAGTCTACACCCTCCCCAGGCCGACAGTAGGGCAGCATGTGGTAGTCTACACCCTCCCCAGACAGTAGGGCAGCATGTGGTAGTCTACATCCTCCCCAGACTGACAGTAGGGCAGCATGTGGTAGTCTACACCCTCCCCAGGCCGACAGTAGGGCAGCATGTGGTAGTCTACACCCTCCCCAGACAGTAGGGCAGCATGTGGTAGTCTACATCCTCCCCAGACTGACAGTAGGGCAGCATGTGGTAGTCTACACCCTCCCCAGACTGACAGTAGGGCAGCATGTGGTAGTCTACACCCTCCCCAGACAGTAGGGCAGCATGTGGTAGTCTACATCCTCCCCAGACTGACAGTAGGGCAGCATGTGGTAGTCTACACCCTCCCCAGACTGACAGTAGGGCAGCATGTGGTAGTCTACATCCTCCCCAGACTGACAGTAGGGCAGCATGTGGTAGTCTACACCCTCAGAAAAAATAAATAATACACATAATACAGTAATACATAAAACAAAGCAGGGCTCGCAACTCATTAGTAGTTCCAAGGTGTTTAATTGACAAAAAGGCAGATGCAACGTTTCGACCCTTCTGGTCTTCTTCAAGCATGTAGACAACACAACACTGACATCTTTTTATACAGGAAGTGAACTAAATTGAATATCAGCCCCACCTGGTGATCAGGGGCGGTCCCAAGATTTGCATGATACAATCTATACATGATTAAGTAACAATTTCTTTTCATTTGAATTTTTTTTTGAAGATTAGAGAAATATCTATGTTAAACACAACATTAAGACATAATTTACAGATAGGCAGCAGTGTTAGTCACTGAAAACAAAAATGAAAAAAACACAAACAAAAAACAAAAACAAAGTCCATTGACTGTCTCCCTCTATAAGTTAAATTTACAAATAAGGTCTAATGTCAAAGTCCTCATTGAGTCCTGTTGGTGCCATCGTTTTAAGATAATGGATCCACCATACTTCTCTCCTCAGTAGGAGATTATCTATATCTCCCCCTCGTCTTGGAAGATGCACTCTCTCTATTCCAAGGTATCTTAATGATGAGACATTGTGGTGTGCCTTTTTAAAATGTAAAGCTACTGGGCTTTTTTCATCCCCATTCCGTATCGTACTCCTGTGTTCAGCAATACGTGTTTTTAAAGCACGTGTTGTCTTACCGACATACGCCTTACCACTTAAGCATATAGATTACATTGGTAGTTGTACATGTTATTTTGCCTCTTATTTGTATCTCTTTCCCAGTTGTTGGGTGATAGAAAACAGTGCATTTTTCTGTGAAGTGACATTGAGCACATGAACCACAACGTCGGTTTCCATCTGGTAAGTCATCTAAAAAATTGTGTGATTTCTTAGGAGGCAGGTCTGATTTAACCACAATGTCTCTGATGTTATGTGCTCTCCTGTAGACTAGTCTAGGGGGGATCTGAAAAGATTTATCCAATGTTGGATCAGAACTGAGAAGATGCCAATGTTTTTTAATAGTATGTTTAAAAAGGTTGCCTAGAGGCGAGTATTGTGTAACACACTGTATAGGTTGTCCAGAGGTAGTTTTGTTTCTTGTAGATTGTAAGCAATCTTCTTGGGTTTTATGACCCACTTTCAAAGCTGCTTTTTCTACAATGTCTTGTGTGTACCCTCTGGTTTTAAACATCGTTTTTAAAGTATCTGTTTGTTCCTGAAAACATTCATCTGTACTACAGATTCTACGGATCCTGTAGAACTGGCTGATAGGTAAACTGTTTTTTAGCGGAGTAGGATGAAATGAATCACTTCTCAACAGAGAATTTCTGTAACAAGGTTTTCTGTATACATCCGTTTGGAATGTACCATTGTCTTTTTTGATTATAATATCTAAGAAATTCACTTGGTGTTGGTCATACTCCATAGTAAACTTTAGATGTTCATTTTTGGCATTGAGGAAATTAAAGAATTGTATCAGTGTCATTTCATCCCCTGTCCACAGTATGCAAATATCATCTATATATCTTTTCCACATCTTAATGTATGGTAAAAACACATTTTCTGAGGAATTGAATACATAATTCTGCTCAAAAAGACCCAATAAATATTGGCTATGGACGGGCTGGCTACACCCTCCCCAGACAGTGGGGCAGCATGTGGTAGTCTACACCATCCCCAAACCGACCAGGGAGGAATTGGCATAGCGACTAAATTGGGGGATGGGGATTGTGTGTGTGTGTGTATTTGTGTATATATATGTGTGTGTGTGTGTGTGTGTGTGTGTGTGTGTGTGTGTGTGTGTGTGTGTGTGTGTGTGTGTGTGTGTGTGTGTGTGTGTGTGTGTGTGTGTGTGTGTGTGTGTGTGTGTGTGTGTGTGTGTGTGTGTGTGTGTGTGTGTGTGTGTGTGTGTGTGTGTGTGTGTGTGTGCGTGTCCTAACCTCCTCTCTCTCTCATCACAGTGATCCTGCCCTGGAGATAGGAATCCTGGACATCTTTGGATTCCAAGACTTTCAGACAAATGGATTTGAGCAGGTGTGTGTGTGTGTGTGTGTGTGTGTGTGTGTGTGTGTGTGTGTGTGTGTGTGTGTGTGTGTGTGTGTGTGTGTGTGTGTGTGTGTGTGTGTGTGTGTGTGTGTGTGTGTGTGTGTGTGTGTGTGTGTGTGTGTGTGTGTGTGTGTGTGTGTGTGTGTGTGTGTGTGTGTGTGTGTGTGTGTGTGCGTGCGTGTGCGTGTGTGTGTGTATCTATAAATTCTACCATATCTATCTATCTATAATTCCATATTGTCAATGACTTAAACAAGTGTGTACAATCAACTGTTATTTACTGTGTTGGCCCTGTGTTCTGATGTGTGTTCATGCAGGGAATGTCATACATTCTTGTGGACCTATACAACGGAGACAAGAGTCTGTGTTGATCTCAGCTGTAATCCAACCCTAACTATGTGACGAGAAGCATTCTCATTGGCCTAGTGGTGACATAAAAGAGGCTTACAGTGAGCGAAAGTTACCATAGCTAGTGTATGTACGCTGTCTCTATGTGTTCGGGAGACTCAGGTGCATAAAAACCTGATTATAATCATGTCTCTGCCACAACCACAGCACGAGCTGTGAGTGAATTACGTGAAGGGGAGCATTATGGCAGGAGACTTCTTTTACGAAAAAGAGTGAGGCGAGGGCGGAAGTGGCACATTGTCAAAGCCAAAATGGTTATCAGGATTAATATAGGATTCATTGTTCAGCTCTACTAAGAAGAAGAAGAAGAAGAAGAAGAAGAAGAAGAAGAAGAAGAAGAAGAAGAAGAAGAAGAAGAAGAAGAAGAAGAAGAAGAAGAAGAAGAAGAAGAAGAAGAAGAAGAAGAAGAAGAAGAAGAAGAAGAAGAAGAAGAAGAAGAAGAAGAAGAAGAAGAAGAAGAAGAAGAAGAAGAAGAAGAAGAAGAAGAAGAAGAAGAAGAAGAAGAAGAAGAAGAAGAAGAAGAAGAAGTAGTCTTAATTGTCATGCAGATTAACACACACATGCGAGATGGGCGACAAACAGAAACACACACACACATGCATTCATCGCTGATGAAACTTGACCCATCCCATCGTCCTTCAGGGCAGCCGGGAGGCGTGCATCACTTCCGCAACGGATTTAGTTGAATTTCGGTTTCCGGGTTCGCCTGATTGGCCGCGACGGCCACGTGACACGCCGTGGCACGCCCCCGCGGCAGCGGCAGAGGCGGCAGCGGCAAGGCGCCGCTACACGCTGCTGTGTTTCACTGCCGCTTTCCCACTTCAACGCCAGAGCAATATTGTCGCGCCATCTTCTGAGTGCAGACGCGCTGCTGTTTATGAGAGAGCGTAGATTTCAGTGTGTATCATTTAATCATTTATCATTTAACATTTGAAAGACATACATTGTTGTCATACTGAAGTACAGAATACTTTTATCCAAAATGCTTCTTACTGTTACTGTTAGAGACTGTGCTAGACAAGATAAGTATGAAATAAAATAGTATAGAGACATAAGTACAATGTTCGATGCAGAATAGAAGTAACTGAGTTACCATACAATATACTATGCAATGTAGCAATATACAATACGCTATAGTGCAACGCAGCAATGGGATGAGGTACAATTTACAGTAAGGTGTACGAGTTACAGTGCAAATGCTTCTTACTGGCGCGCTCCAGAGACTGTTACCATACAAGTGATTCTTGACAAAAGGGACAGGCCAATATTATTAGATGACTGATGACTGCACAGCAGCGTGGCGCGATATTATCAGATGACTGATGACTGCACCGATGTGAAAGGGGAAGTGAACTCCAGCCTCGCGGTCAAGTCCACTCCGCCGCAAGCGTCAACACAGCAGCGTGCTGCCGCGGGGGCGGGCCACGGCGTGTCACGTGGCCGTCGCGGCCAATCAGGCGAACCTGGAAACCGAAATCCAACTAAATCCGTTGCGGAAGTGATACACGCAGCCGGGAGCAGACATGGGCTGCGGCGTGGGGCCGCCCAGGGACCAATCCAAGTGCTCCTGTCCGTCTTCAACAGGGACGCCACGGCGTTGGCGATCTGTTATGCATGTTTTTCCATTGGGTTTATCTTATCGGGAGGGGGAACCCTTGCGAGCACGGGGAGAACATGCAAACTCCACACAGAAAGGCCCGGGAGATACCCCACCTGGGTACCTGGCAACACGGAAACCTGGTCCCCCAAGCAGGAATCGAACCCTGGACCTTCTAGCTGTGAGGCGACAGTGTTAACCACTACACCACCGTGCCGTGCTTGCTGAAAGGCAAAGCTATTTGTAGCGTTACAACTAACATAATTTACTTCCAAGGTCGAACAGAGCCACTAAAGCCTTTGTGGGCAGATTTTCTCAGAGCATCGCTGAGCGCGCGCGTGTGTGTGTGCGTTACACAGAGCTTTGTATGTATCAAATTGTGGTTTAGGAGTTGTTTTATTTGTTTTGGTCTTCTCCTTGTGTGTGATATGGTAATGAACAGTGTTGTGCTAGTTACTGAAAAATAGTAACTCAGTTACTTTACTAGTTACTTCATTTCAAAGTAACTTCGTTACTGTACTAGTTACTTACACCCAAAAGTAATGAGTTACTGTGAAAAGTAACTATTTAGTTATTTAAAAAAAAATAAAAAAAATAAATTGCTCAAGTCCCATGCCCCATATACTCAAAATCGGTTGATCAACTTGACAGTTTCCATTCACATCACCGAACTCTGCTAAGCAATGTGGTCTAGAGCGTTTCATTATATATTCCCTCCCCGCTGTATGTATATTTCTCTCCCACCCACCCACCCCCTCCTAATGTACAGTCCCCTCCCCATCATATGTATATACTCTGTCAGGATCTAGGGGTAACAGTACTGTATATTTGAATACCGCTTATGTCACAAATGTATCAGTACTAAATACCTATATGTCCCTATGCCATAAATGTCATGTATGTTGTGTATGTCATAAATGTCTATATGAATTGAAAATGGGGGACCCTGATGGAAACAAGACAAACGTCTTTCTCAGGTCTGCATCCCCTTAACAATTGTATGTATTGAGCCGTACTGTATTGTACCCATTCTGCAATCTGTTAAATAAAGTTTTCATTCATTCATTCATTCATCCATTCATTAATTCATTCATAACCATCTTGCAGCGTTGTTATCAAAGCATTGCAATGTTAGAATAGTTAGGATATCAATTGTGCATGAAAGGACTATATTTATATTGTTTGATTAGTATTATGAGATTCCCTGGCAGATTTCGTACAGTCAAAATCCGTTGATCTTGAGTTTCAGTGAACACATTGCACTCACCGTCACCAGTCTGCGGTGGTCGAGATGTAACGTTAGTCCAGTTGACTCCAGCAGCCCTTCAAACATGTTCTTTATCTCGTTTCCATGTTGTATATTAATTATCTCTCCAAGTAGTTGCTAAATGGTTTGTTAGTTCGTTATTATTACTGCGTTCTTATTATGTAGATTCATAGCGAGCGTCCTCTTGTTGTTTACTGTAGAGAGCGCCTATTTCTTTCAGAACGTCAGTGGCCAATCAGAAGTGCGAAACCAGAATGAGGCTACGGAAAGAAATAATAATAATAATAATACTTCGTTTTATATAGCGCCTTTCAGTCTACAGTAAACAAAACAAACGCAGGGCGAAATAAGGACGCTCGCTATGAATCTACATAAAAAGAACGCAGTAACGAACTAACAAACCATTCAGTAACGTAAGTAGCGTTACTGAATTTCAAAAGTAATGCGTTAGAGTACTAGTTGCGGCAAAAAGTAACTTCGTTTCTGTAACGCGTTACTTTGTAACGCGTTAGTCCCAACACTGGTAATGAATGAGATGAGGTGTGTGTGTCTACTCAGTGTGGCAGCGTGATGTTGGGCTCTGTCCTCGACTGAACCCACTGCCAGCACAATGACCGCCTCTGTGCCAGCAGACCAGAGCACTGGGCCAAATAACCGCCGCCCTGTGTGTGTGTGTGTGTGTGTGTGTGTGTGTGTGTGTGTGTGTGTGTGTGTGTATGTATGTGTGTGTATGTACAGTATGTGTGCATGCTTGTCTGTATCTTTCTCTCTGTGTGTTTTGCATGTGTGTGTGTGTGTGTCAGGCCACGTGAGCGGATCGGCGCGGCCGAGAAATCCGCTCTTCGCTCTTTAAAGCTTGGTCCGCTCCGCTAATCGATCATGTTGACCCCGCCCCCAAGTCGCTCTCCGCTCGCTCCCCGCTCACCTTGAATCGAGCCCCGCGCCAGATCGCTCAGCAGATTTTTTTTATTTTTTGGAGCATGGTGTAAATTAGCTCAAACTACAACAGTCTACACCCCCTGGGGCCCCTTAACAATTGTTTGTATTGAGCCGCATTGTAATTGTACCCATTCTGCAATGTTAAATAACGTTGTTTATCCATTCACTAGCTATATTAAGCGATGATAGGCTAGCCGAGCCACAATGCTATGGTCGCTGCCATTAACGTTAGCATGTAAGCTAACGTCAACAACAATGGCGTCGATACGTTTTCTAACAGGAGTGAGTGTGGGCGTCTCTACAGTGACAAAGCCTGAACCGGATATCACAGGTTCACCCTTCTCATTGGTTGAAAATGGCCTTCATGTTTGTACATCGCCATCTGTTGCTTTGGCATTGTACTGCATGTATATTACATCAACAGTGTTAAACCACTGTGAGCGACCTGGAGTGGATTGGAGCGGAGGAGAACTCTCGCTCCGGACGTCGCGCCGACCCCATTTTAAAACCCACTCCTCGCTCACGTCAAAACCGCCCGCTCCGCGCCCCGCGCCGCTCACGCTCCGATCCGCTCACATGGCCTGGTGTGTGTGTGTGTGTGTGTGTGTGTGTGTGTGTGTGTGTGTGTATGTACAGTATGTGTGCATGCTTGTCTGTATCTTTCTCTCTGTGTTTTGCATGTGTGTGTGTGTGTTTTTTTTTCTATAAAGTGTTTGCCTTTTCCAGTATGGTAGTGATGTGTGTGTGTGTGTGTGTGTGTGTGTGTGTGTGTGTGTGTGTGTGTGTGTGTGTGTGTGTGTGTGTGTGTGTGTGTGTGCGTGTGTGTGTGTGTGTGTGTGTGTGTGTGTGTGTGTGTGCGTGTGTGTGTGTGTGTGTGTGTGTGTGTGTGTGTAGTTCCAGTGAACCCTGCATGGACTGGACGTTCTGTTCAATGTTTTTTTCTTTTTATTTTTTTATATTTCTTCCCCTCCTTTTTCCCGATTTGTCTCCCATCCCACCCTTCCTGGTTGTTGCGTACTTTCCCCTACAGTTGGTCCGGGAGACCGGAGACTGTCACATGCTTTCCGCCGACGCATGTGCAGCCTGGGGCAGGCCAACCTGGCCGCGCAGGTTCTCACCGGGGAGAGTGTAGCGTGTGGGAGGCCACACTATCTCTCCTCAGTTTCCAACCCTCGCTGAGCAGGCGCCCCGACCGAACTGTAGGGGTCGCTGTCCACAACGCCCAGGACCCACCCTTCAGCTTTCCCACCCCCTGATACAGCCAATTGTATCAGTGTGAGAGGCCAGCCAAGCTGATAGCAACGCCGGGAGCTGGATTCGAACAGGCGAATCCTAGTGTCTCCCGGTGTTCTGTTCAATGTTGCTACTGAATCATAAATCTACCATGTTCACTCCAAGACCAGCCCGCTGACCAGACTATAGGCCTTAGTCCCACATACCAGCAGTCTGTATATCACTCTGTGTGTGTGTGTGTGTGTGTGTGTGTGTGTGTGTGTGTGTGTGTGTGTGTGTGTGTGTGTGTGTGTGTGTGTGTGTGTGTGTGTGTGTGTGTGTGTGTGCGTGTGTGTGTGTGTGTGTGTTGTGTGTGTGTGTGTGTGTGTGTGTGTTGGTGGTATAGGACAGCGGTTCTCAACAGGGGTTCCCGCGGCACACAGGGGTTCCGCGGAGAGCTGTCAGGGGTTCCGCGAGATGCCTGATGGGAATGTTTCTTTAAGAATATAGAATGACAACTATTAACTAAACAAATAGTCTATCTAGTGCTTCATGTGTATACAATAATTGCCTAATCTAATAACATGAACTAAAAAAGAAATCGATCAAAATGTCTTCACACGTTTCGTAAAGTTATTATAGAAACAACTTAACGTCCGCGTCAGGCGTCATTGCTTTTACCAACAGATTTTCCAACGCATTTCCAGAGAAGTCGCATTCGTGTGACGTCACATCGCGGGTCCTATTTCCGTTACAGAGCCGGCTCTGATCCGTTATCAATGAATTGCAAAGCGGGCGGCTGTCGTGATAATAATTACT
>NW_028170147.1:0-15000 GCF_963971535.1 Notolepis coatsorum
AGAGGGAGAGCCAATAACCACATGCACAACCTTGAGTATGTTATTGGTTTAAAAAAAAATAATAAAAATGCAATTGTACAATCGTCAAAGACATAAGCCTTGAGTTTGGATCATTTCACTTTATTTTCTTCTGCAGGGAAAATTACTTTAGACAAAGGTCCTAGAGGTTACAACGCAACAGGGGATTGTTAATCTAGTGAATTCATTAAATGGTGTCTTTTCACACTAATCTATTATAATTACCATTAATATAATGTAATTGTAATATAATAATAATGTACATAAAATATGATGTAATTATTATTATAATATTTTTTAAAGCATCGTCACCAGACACACATCACAATGCCTGAAAGGCTCAGGAGACAAGGGGGAGGGATGATTAGGTGACCTTGATGTCAGAGACCTGATTGGGAATTTGGCCAGGAACGTCAGGGAAGCCCCCTACTCTTTGTGATAGGCACCCTGGGTTCTTTAACACATTGGGTGCCACGCCCCTTTGACCAGATAACCCCTTGAGTGCCAGCGCTTTAGTCAATGGGAGGTTGGGGATATTTGCGAACGCTTAAACTATATCTTAAATTATGGCTATGGGTCTAAAACACCCCTCGCTTATCAATGACTTGCTTGCAGTCAACATGTACGAAACAGATTGTTTTTTCATTGGTACATTTCCGTTTTATACCGTTTTGAATAAGAGTATAGTTTCGGAGAGTTCTAGTAATTTCAGAGAACTTCCGCGATAATAGCCCTTTAGTGGAATACACAAAACACGTTGTAATTTTCTGGCTGATTTATGAATAGGTTTTAAAAAAAAAACGCTAGATTATTGATAGTATAATTGTACTTATGCACGCTAGAGAAGCAGGCTGAAAATCTATTATCCATGACCTGGTCAGCGCTAACGTCATACACGCACACACACAGACACGTTGTGATCGCATGGTAATGTGACCAGGAGCATGGTTACTACCAGGAGGAGCATGGTTACTACCAGGAGCATGGTTACTACCAGGAGGAGCATGGTTACTACCAGGAGCATGGTAACTACCAGGAGCATGGTTACTACCAGGAGGAGCATGGTTACTACCAGGAGCATGGTTACTACCAGGAGGAGCATGGTTACTACCAGGAGCATGGTTACTACCAGGAGCATGGTTACAACAAGGAGCATGGTTATTACCAGGAGCATGGTTACAACAAGGAGCATGGTAACTACCAGGAGCATGGTAACTACCAGGAGCATGGTAACTACCAGGAGCATGGTAACTACCAGGAGGAGCATGGTTACTACCAGGAGCATTGTTACTACCAGGAGCATGGTTATTACCAGGAGCATGGTTATTACCAGGAGCATGGTTACAACAAGGAGCATGGTAACTACCAGGAGCATGGTAACTACCAGGAGCATGGTAACTACCAGGAGCATGGTTACTGCCAATGCTGGACAACAACACCACTTTCCAACAGCGGCCTCCACTGCGGCTTGAACTGGTGAGAAACGTGTACACACACACTCCCACACTCGACACTCAGAAACGTGTACACACACTCCCAACCCCACATAGACACACACTCAGAAACGTGTACACACACTCCCAACCCCACATAGACACACACTCCCAACCCCACATACACACACTCAAAAACGTGTAAACACACACACTCCCAAACCCTCATAGACACACACACTCAGAAACGTGTACACACACACTCCCAACCCCACATAAACACACACACTCAGAAACGTGTACACACACACACACACACACGCGCGCACACGCACACGCACACACACGCACGCAGGGGAACAGCCGCAGGCTGGACAAACGCACTTGACTTGAGAATAACCAGAGAGCGGAGAAGGAGAGCAGGTGGTGTCAGGAGAGATGAATGCAGAGGAGATGAAAGAGACACGAGGAACTTCTAACCCTCCGACCAAGACGAGGGAACGGCCCACGAAAGTACTGGAAGTGAGTTGAGTAAAACTTCATTTATTTCAATGCAATTGTCCTATCTCACCATTACGTCACTGTGTAAACACAGAATTGTCACGTTTTTGAACAGTCCATGCATTTGCAGTCTTCCTCATCTCGGTTTTAGTGACTGCAAGAAGCAATTGATAAACATAATATCCAAGTTGTGTTTTTAAATGTACAAATGCTGCCTGCCATAGCAAAAAATCTACAGAAAAACTGCTAAATCATTCATTTTGACTAGCTCACCCCTCTTCAACCACATGTTCTGTTTTCGTAGCAACTGAACAGGAACAAAGTGCTTTACAAACGGTTGAGGTCAAAATTGGAGCTTAAGAAAACAAAAAGAACAATTACATGATAAGAAATGCAAACTTTGCAAACATATAAAACACAAAAACGTAACGGAGAGAGGGAGAGAGAGAGAGGGAGGGCAAGCACTTTCTCCACACTCCATCAGATGCCCTGACAGCGTGACCGCTCCTCTCTCTCTCTCTCTCTCCTTTCACTGCTCTTTCTCACTTCATCTCTCTCTTTCTCCCTCATCTCTCTCTCACCTAATCACTCAAGTCTTTTCAGCAGGCTTTTAACCTGGGTGCCCTCTTCCACCCACCCTCTCCACCTTCTCTGTCTCTCTTTCTCCCTTGTCCTCTCCTCTTTCTCACCCTACACTCTCTCTCTCTCTCTCTCTCTCTCTCTCCATCCATCACTCCGTCTTTTCAGCAGGCTTTTAACCCATGTGCCCTTGATGCCGGAGGGCAAACAGTGGCCAGTCTGGAGCAGAGACGGGGCAGGGTGGAGGGTTACAAGCTAAGCGTTACCGGCCCCATTAACATGGCCCGCAAAGAACAACAAACAGCACAAAAGAAGAGACACTAATCCCTCCTTCTCTCCATCTCTCAAGGGGGGGTGGGGGGCTGTGCGGTCGGTAGCCCCTCAGGGTGGCTGCTGGGTAAAGTGCTTGACATCTGGGGCTTGACCTGAAGTGAGCCTCTGCATCGCCTATATACCTACAGAGTGTTTGGATGAGGTCAGAGGTCAAGAGGGGAGAGGATGGAGTCAGGTTATGAGCCACACAGAGAGGGAGAATGGTAATGGAAAAGTGTATGAGAGCTGGGATGTCAGTTGACTTTCAATTCAGTTGACTTTCTTCAAAACACTAATATTGACTCATTTGTGTGTGTGTGTGTGTGTGTGTGTGTGTGTGTGTGTGTGTGTGTGTGTGTGTGTGTGTGTGTGTGTGTGTGTGTGTGTGTGTGTGTGTGTGTGTGTGCACGTGTGAATAAATACATATTAACACTTCCAGAGACACACAGGGGATCTAGGGTGCAAATCAGCAGAGCACTAAACGCTGACCTTTGACCTTTGTATGTCAAGACCTAGGTCACATCAACGTGTAGGGTCTGCAGTAGCCATCAAGATACTCCACACTTTCTCTACAGAACAGCTATTGTCAAATATAATCCTATTATATTATTCTTATTCTAAGATACGGTCTGGAAACAAAAGAGAGAATTGGTTCCTTGAGAAAAAAGAAATTGTGAAATGTTTTCAAACTTTATTATCTAAAGATGGTAAGTTAGAGTGTTGTGTTCCTTTATAGTTAAAGACAGCAGAGATTGAGTACTTTATTATCTAAACGTGGTAAGTTAGAGTGTTGTGTTCATGCATAGTTAAAGACAGTAGAGGTTGAGTACTTTATTATCTAAACGTGGTAAGTTAGAGTGTTGTGTTCATTCATAGTTAAAGACAGTAGAGGTTGAGTACTTTATTATCTAAAGATGGTAAGTTAGAGTGTTCTGTTCATGCATAGTTAAAGACGGTAGAGGTTGAGTACTTTATTATCTAAACGTGGTAAGTTAGAGTGTTGTGTTCATTCATAGTAAAAGACAGTAGAGGTTGAGTACTTTATTATCTAAAGATGGTAAGTTAGAGTGTTGTGTTCATTCATAGTTAAAGACGGTAGAGGTTGAGTACTTTATTATCTAAAGATGGTAAGTTAGAGTGTTGTGTTCATTCATAGTTAAAGACGGTAGAGGTTGAGTACTTTATTATCTAAAGATGGTAAGTTAGAGTGTTGTGTTCATTCATAGTTAAAGACGGTAGAGGTTGAGTACTTTATTATCTAAAGATGGTAAGTTAGAGTGTTGTGTTCATTCATAGTTAAAGACGGTAGAGGTTGAGTACTTTATTATCTAAAGATGGTAAGTTAGAGTGTTGTGTTCATGCATAGTTTACAAGACGTTACTGTAAACTGTAAACACATGGACTGTCTAAAGATGTTTTCTAATGTACTTCTATGGTTCTATATCATGGATTATGATCTTGCACACTGCTGTGTCCCTCACACCTACCACTGTTCTGAAAGGACTGCATATCTGCTAATGAATGGTAAAATGAATGTAGTTCAGCTGATTACTGCAGTGGACATTTACTACATAGACATCACCCAGTGAACGACAGAAATCGATACGTAGTAGTATCGCGATACTTTGCGTGGCAATACTGTATCGATACAGGGACGCCATGTATCGATATTTAATTATTCATAAAAAATAAAAATACATTTTTTATTTATTTTTTGTATAAGGAAGTTGCATTGACTGTAATACAAACAGTTCAGTTTGCCAGGTACATGCAACACAGATTACAGTGTTTACATCTGTCTGCTTGAGAAAATACCATGTTCTGCAATAAAAATGATTGAAGTGAGATGAACAGACTGAACTTTATTTTATTAGATAAAACATGTTGACAAAGTTTTACTTTGCAGTTGAAAAAAGGTAATAAATAAAATGTTATATAAAAAAAAAAAAAAACACAATACTCAGCGTATCGCGATATATTTTGTATCGCAATACTATCGTATCGTGAGGTCTCTGGCGATTCCCTCCCCTAATACACAACACCCAGTGAAGGACAGACACAACACCCAGTGAAGGACAGACACATGGACACCACCCAGTGAAGGACAGACACATGGACACCACCCAGTGAAGGACAGACACATGGACACCACCCAGTGAAGGACAGACACATCACCCAGTGAAGGACAGACACATGGACACCACCCAGTGAAGGACAGACACATCACCCAGTGAAGGACAGACACATGGACATCACCACCCAGTGAAAGACAGACACATGGACACCATCACCCAGTGAAGGACAGACACATGGACACCACCACCCAGTGAAGGACAGACACATGGACACCATCACCCAGTGAAGGACAGACACATGGACACCACCCAGTGAAGGACAGACACATGGACACCATCACCCAGTGAAGGACAAACACATGGACATCACCACCCAGTGAAGGACAGACACATCACCCAGTGAAGGACAGACACATGGACACCACCCAGTGAAGGACAGACACATGGACACCATCACCCAGTGAAGGACAAACACATGGACATCACCACCCAGTGAAGGACAGACACATCACCCAGTGAAGGACAGACACATGGACACCATCACCCAGTGAAGGACAGACACATGGACACCACCCAGTGAAGGACAGACACATCACCCAGTGAAGGACAGACACATGGACACCATCACCCAGTGAAGGACAGACACATGGACACCACCCAGTGAAGGACAGACACATCACCCAGTGAAGGACAGACACATGGACATCACCACCCAGTGAAGGACAGACACATGGAACAATGACGTCTGAATAGGAATCTGGTGAATCCATTGTTTTTATCACATTATTTTATTACACCTGCGTGGCTCTCCATTGCACTTCCCATCACAGTCAGGACAGACAGCTGAAACCACCACAGTCAGGACAGCTGAAACCACCACAGTCAGGACAGACAGCTGAAACCACCACAGTCAGGACAGACAGCTGAAACCACCACAGTCAGGACAGCTGAAACCACCACAGTCAGGACAGACAGCTGAAACCACCACAGTCAGGACAGCTGAAACCACCACAGTCAGGACAGACAGCTGAAACCACCACAGTCAGGACAGACATCTGAAACCACCACAGTCAGGACAGCTGAAACCACCACAGTCAGGACAGCTGAAACCACCACAGTCAGGACAGCTGAAACCACCACAGTCAGGACAGCTGAAACCACCACAGTCAGGACAGACAGCTGAAACCACCACAGTCTGGACAGACAGCTGAAACCACCACAGTCAGGACAGCTGAAACCACCACAGTCAGGACAGCTGAAACCATCACAGTCAGGACAGCTGAAACCATCACAGTCTGGACAGACAGCTGAAACCACCACAGTCAGGACAGCTGAAACCATCACAGTCAGGACAGCTGAAACCATCACAGTCTGGACAGACAGCTGAAACCATCACAGTCAGGACAGCTGAAACCACCACAGTCAGGACAGCTGAAACCACCACAGTCAGGAGAGCTGAAACCATCACAGCCAGGACAGCTGAAACCACAACAGTCAGGACAGCTGAAACCACCAGAGTCAGGACAGATGAAACCATCACAGTCAGGACAAATGAAACCATCACAGTCAGGACAGCTGAAACCACCACAGTCAGGACAGCTGAAACCACCACAGTCAGGACAGCTGAAATCACCACAGTCAGGACAGCTGAAATCACCACAGTCAGGACAGCTGAAACCACCAGTCAGGACAGCTGAAACCATCACAGTCAGGACAGCTGAAACCATCACAGTCAGGACAGCTGAAACCACCACAGTCAGGACAGCTGAAACCACCACAGTCAGGACGGCTGAAACCATCACAGTCAGGACAGCTGAAACCACCACAGTCAGGACAGCTGAAACCACCACAGTCAGGACAGCTGAAACCACCACAGTCAGGACAGCTGAAACCACCACAGTCAGGACGGCTGAAACCATCACAGTCAGGACAGCTGAAACCACCACAGTCAGGACAGCTGAAACCACCACAGTCAGGACGGCTGAAACCACCACAGTCAGGACGGCTGAAACCATCACAGTCAGGACAGATGAAACCACCACAGTCAGGACGGCTGAAACCACCACAGTCAGGACGGCTGAAACCACTACAGTCAGGACAGCTGAAACCACCACAGTCAGGACAGATGAAACCATCACACTCAGGAACAGCCGAAACATGACCAATCTTTCGCCGTCGACTAAAAACACACTTCTTCAATCAATATAATGAAGGAGAAAACTAAAAAAGACAAACCTTCGTACTGTCTTCTACTATCATTTTTCATCACTTTTCCACTAAATAATCGCCCTTGCCTAGTAAGTTACTACTTACCATACTATGTCTCTCTACTACTATGCACTCAACACTGCAGTGCCCAAGTTTCAGCACTGTTTGATGAACATTGTTACTCAGCTGGAAGAGTTGTTGTACCCTTTCTGCTGACTTGTCGTACAGAATCTGTAAGTCACTTTGGATAAAAGCGTCAAGCTAATTGAATACATGTAAATGTCAATTGGCTAAATGTGTGAAGTGCTGGTGGGGGGGGGGGGGGGGGGGGGGGTTGTAATTATTCCAGTCTGTGTGTGTGAGAGTGTGTCCGTGTGCGTGTCCGTGTGTGTCTCCACAACAGCCATAACTCTGCGGTTGTTCTCCTGCATACGTGTGTGTCGAGTGTGGAAGTGTGTGTGTGTGTGTCTAAGAGTGTGTGTGTGTACGTGTGTGTGTGTGTGTGTGTACATGTGTGTGTGTGTGTGTGTGTGTGTGTGTGTGTGTGTGTGTGTATGTGTGTACGTGTGTACGTGTGTGTGTGTGTGTGTGTGTGTGTGTGTGTACGTGTGTACGTGTGTGCATGCGTGTGTGTCTATGTGTGAAGGATGAAGTCCGGGCTGTGTAACTGTGTAATTCCATAGGTTTTCAACATGGCCAACATTGGCAACATCATGCATGACGGAATGTGACCAGAAATAATTAGTTTGACTTATTTCCTGTTGGTTTCACTCATGTTGTATATCATTTCTAAACCAGTCCCTGCATGCCCTGTGTTAATTTGTCAAAACATGTTTATGAAACAAGCGGGAAACAAATGAAATGTCATGTCTGGTCAGAATCCCAACGGCTGGTCTCATGAATACAAAAACAGTTGCACAAACCAACTGGCTAGCTGGCCAAGCAACAACAAAAACAAAGACCCAGATGCTCCAGCTGGAACTGTGTCCATTCAGACCTTATCCACAGATTATACAGATACTTTTGAAAAATATTTTCTCTGTGTCCACATGAAAATGAGAGTTTTAGGTCACTTCAACCAGATTATTGTATTGTAGATGAAGGCTATTTTATTGCACTGTAGTACTGCATCATTTTACTGTCTATTCTATTTTATTAACTATTTTTACTGCACCTTTTTACTCTTTTTATTACTGCCTATTTTAAAACTGAATCAAACCGCAAACAGAGAGGCCTTTTGGGATGTTAGATCCTAATATGAAAAACGGTGATTTGCCTTACTTTGCTGCTATCTTTTTATGCTAGTTTTATATGTTTTTTTACATCATTTTTAAACTGTGATTTGCATTACCTTGCTGCTATATATTTCATGCTTGTTTTATATGTTTTATATGTAATTTTATGCCATAGAATCAAACCATAAACAAAGTGTCCTATTGGGATGCTAGATCCTAATGTGAACATTTTTGATTTTATATGTCTGCACTTTTGTTGCCTGTCTTTTTTCTGCTGTAAAGCACTTTGAGCTGCAATTCTTGTATGAAAGGTGCTATACAAATAAAGTTATTATTATTATTATTATTATTATTATTATTATTATTATTATTATTATTATTATTATTATTATTATTATTATTATTATTATTATTATTATTACTGAAAACTGAGCAAATAAAGTTATTATTATTATTATTATTATTATTATTATTATTATTATTATTATTATTATTATTATTATTATTATTATTATTATTATTATTATTATTATTATTACTTAAAACTGAGCTTTTCTAAAACACCTTCCAGGGTGGAGATAAATCAGTGAAATGCCCCTTTAAATTGATCAAATCCTCATTTCCAAAGGTTGTCAATTTTTTTTTACTTTGAGCTGCACCTCTGATCTGGTTTTGGAACCCATTTTTAAAAACCATTGCAGGTTTTACAACTGTGGGAGTTAAAGGTGTTAAAAGAGTTGACGTGTCCTCCTTGAAACAGGACAGGATTCGCATTCAAATCTGGCAAAACGCCGCTTTAAAGAGCTGCAACGGTTCCCGAAATGTCACGAAGCACGAGTGTACGAGGCCTTGAGCCACGAGTAGCGTCCGCTGTTCTAAATCAAATACTATAAGCAAACAATCCCCTTAAAAATAAATAAATAATTTGTCATTCCACGTTACAGCACTGTGGAAGAGCCGTTGCAGGGGAACTTCAGGTCTGATCCGTGTCCTTGATTACCGGTAAGCCCTGTAGCATCGCAATCAAGGGAACACACTGATGACTCCGGTAAGAGTCGAGGCCCGTTGGTCCCTCCGTATGAATGCTAACTGTTATTCTCAATGATCCTCACGATTCCAAGACTTGGCACAGAATCCGGGTGCTTTTCGACATTAAGTCGAAGTTAAGTGTGTCGCCGAAATGAAAAGTACACGTTTAAATTATTATTATTTTTTTTTTTTTTTTTTACAATGTAGCGAATGTAGTTCAAGGTACATATTCCGTAGAGCTCTCTTCAAAGTAACTGGTACTATCTGGTTGTATCTGAGCAGGTTCCAATATTCTCCTTTGAAATGTAAGGAAGTACAACTACAAATGTATTTGAAGTACAAGTACCTGAAAAGGACTTGAATTGTTAGTAGAAAGTACTTTCCACCCCTGGTACAGAGTGTGTGTGTGAGTGAGTGAGTGAGTGAGTGAGTGAGTGAGTGAGTGAGTGAGTGAGTGAGTGAGTGAGTGAGTGAGAGACAGACAGACAGACAGACAGAGATATAGATGAAGAGACAGAGAGAGAGACAGAGAGAGAGGAAGAGGGAGAGAGAAAGAGGGAGAGAGAACAAAGGAGGCAGTGTAACGTACAGAGGGATTGAGTTGCCATCTGAGATGAATAAAGAGTGAAATAACAATAAAAATCACAAGGTGCTGCTTCCCTGCTAGTCCTGTACACGCACACACACACACACACACACACACACACACACACACACACACATATATAAAGTACATAACACACACACACATATAAAGTACATCACACACACACACACACACACACACACACACACACACACACACACACACACACACACACACACACACACACACACACACACACACACACACACACACACACACAACACTTTATGAGCAGTTTCCTTCAATCTCTCACATACACGATGGTGTGTATCCACTGGCCATGTGTCCTTTAGCCAGTAGTGTTAAAGCTGGTTCCCGGCTGTATATGTACTGCTATGTTTCGCAAGCTTCATATCACAGCCGAGCAAATTAAGATGAGAGTGAAATTCAATTAAAAGGTGCACTTCGCCGATTTCACATGGATGTCCGATCAGAGTGAGCAATACATTCCTGAGTGCTACATTGACCGAGAACTATCAGTTCCCCCGCTCGCAGAGATGTGCAGAGGGCATGTTATATTATCCGCCCCCCTTGTAAAAGTCAGAAATGCATCTCAACGTCATCCTTCAATAGGAAAACACATTTGTACTACGTTTATCGACAAGAGACATGGCACCTCACTGTACGGTGCCGGGATGCGACCATGAAAAAAAGAAAGATGTTGAACGGCAAAAAGACGCCTCTGCTCTAACGTTACTGGAATTCGATGTGGCAGGCAGTAACTTGACACAAAGACAGACGAGGAGAAGACGGGCCGAATAGAGGTAAGGTGTTTTAGCGCTATAGAATATATAGCTTAACCCTTTCACTACCACACTACAGAAGGTTAACCCTTTAAAATCACACTACAGTAACTGTCTGTAGTGTGATAGTAAAGGGTTAACCTTTTTTTTTTGCCTACTTTTTCTCCTCCTTTTTCTGTGATTTTTCTCCCATCCCAATTTTCTCTCGTGCCAATTCTCCCAGCCCTGTACTGATCGTTGCTCGCATGTGCCCCCCACTGGCCGGTCGTAGGGAGGGTAGAAGCCCATCACATGTCCCCTCCGATACATGTGGAGGCAGCCAGCCACTTCTTTTTCACCTGCCAGCAAGGACTCTCATTGGCGAGGTGTAACGTGTGGGAGGCTCACACTGCCCCCGCCATCTCCTGTCTTTGCTGTGCAGGCGCCCCCAACCGACCTGTAGGAGTCGCTGTTTACAACGACCAGATTACCACCCATCGACTCCCCTCCCGCTGACTCCGCCAATTGAGTCAGTATGACGGCCGGCCCAAGCCGGAGGCAACGCTGACAGCCGGATTCGAGACCGGTGTCTCTTGCGTTGGTGACGAGTGCAATGTCCGTTGCGCCACCCAGCCGCCCTGTAAAGGGTTAACCTTATGGTAGTGAAAGGGTTAACCATTTGTCGGTTGGCAGTGAAATGGTTAACCATTCGGTAGTGTGGCAGTGAAAGGGTTAATAATACATCTAAATGGTGTCTGCTAATAGAGCCTGTTCCCAGCTAAGGGTAACATTACCCCTTTGTTTATCCATCTTTGATGAACAGGGTCTGCTAGGTCACACAGACTGCTCTATTTAGTCATTACTAATTAGTAATAGTATTTAGTAAATACTAATCATTGTTATTCTTTGCTCTGTCAACAACAATCTGGGCTAGCATTCAATGGTCAAATGTATGTTTCCAGGCTGATCTGAGATTATATCACTGACTACTATACGTTGGACTACTTTTAATTGCATCATCACTTCCTTACAGGTGGGTTACAGGACCCTCATCTTGCAAGATGCAAAAGCAGTGTGTGCGTGCCAGTCCTGTGTATTGAAACTCTTCAAGATGTGCTAGACCTGTGGACCCTTTTATTTCTTGGTACACAGATTAACGTCTCAAATATCCTTCTGATACTTAGAGCTCTTCCCCAGATGATGTAGTCATGGAATTTGATTACTAAATAAGTATAATCTTGTTTCTAAAGGAGACATGACAGCAGTGGTTACACATAAAACACACAATACAGTAGAAATACAAAGTGGTAAAAATAAATAGCTTAGTGAAAATGTCACATCACTATATCACAAGTTGCAGTCAGGATCAGAAACAGACGCATACATTGTGCATAAGATTAACTGAGCTAAAGGAACAAAGTGATCAAGCTTTGACTGAAGATAAGATGACAGACAGCCTTTGATTCTTAATGGTGGTTATAACTCCTGTTTTGTGCCCATATCATTTGATCAGTTTGGATGAACTCACACAGCTCCAGTCCCCTGTGCTCAGCATTCGGCAGCAAGAGGAGAAATAGAGATAATACAGACATAGACTACAGTGAGAGCAAGGCCAACTTAAAATCTAGTATACATTTTGACATTATTTCACATTCTCTCCTGCTCCAATTCTAGGTCCCACCACTTCCAATCACCCATTTCCCTATTCCTCTTTAGACCGTCTTTTCCTTGTGGAAAAGGAGAGGAATTGCTCGCCTTCGTCACCTTTTTCACAATGATACTTTTTCTAATCCCTATTGAGCAAACATGATCCGTCACATTTACACGTCTTCAGGTACGGAATGAGGACTCAGTTTCTTCATTCCCTTCAAACCAGCTGCTTCTGCTGCCGTTTGCTGCCTTGGGAGGCACTATTCAAATGTAGACCTGATCAGAAGCCTCTCATCTCTCAGATCTATCTTCCCCTCATGTTGTTTAATGATGAGGCTTCTCATGAAGCTAGATCTGCGGAGGAGGAGGAGCAGATGGATGTAGAATTGTCAGATGATTGGTGGGCAATCGATAAGATTAGCTCTACTACTTCAGGTGCAAGATTGGCTTTCATACATAGGCTCCATTATTCCAAAGCCCTACTAGCGGAGATATACCCCAATGTAAACAACAGATGTGATTGCTGTAGCCACGCCCCTGACAACCTGAGCCACATGTTTTATTTCTGCACCAACCTACAATCATCTTGTCCCTATCAGACAACCTGGAAACAGATCTGCATTCTTGGAGTTCCTGAAACCATCCCAAATTTGCACTCCAGCCAATTAGATGTCATTGCATTTTCCTCTCTCGTAGCGCGGAGGAGGATTATTTCCGCTGGTCCACCGTCGTTCTTTACTAAACAAGAGGAAATCAGGTTTACACTCGAGGGGCGAGAAGTTCACTTGTTCACTTACGTGAACAATTAGATTAGATTCAAATGTATTGTCATCGTACAGGACAAGTACAGTACAATGAAAATATGTTGGCATCTAACCAGAGTGCAATTGTAGCAGTAATGCGCAATAGAAATATACAACGTACAAGTGATTAACCATTTCACTGCCGCACTACCAAACGGTTAACCCTTTCACTCCGACAATACACAGAGGGTCAACCATTTCACTGCCACACAACATCAGGTTAACCCTTTACTATCACACTAAGGTGTGATAGTAAATGGTTAACCTTCTGTAGTGTGGCAGTGAACGGGTTAATTGTTGATTTTCCTCTCCTGAGCTTCTCTCTTTGTTCTGTGGGTATACTCTATGCTAGGTGGGCTAATGTGAATGAATGAATGAATGAATGACTTTATTTGACAATATAAAAAATAAACATGTGACAGAAGAGCACAGTCGGGATATACTGCCAAGGATGAACACAAAAAAGCTCAGAGCTTATTTCCATTGTGGTCCTTGTAGGGGGGTGGGGGAGTGTGATGCTTAAAACATGCATCATACAAAACGTGACATCACAACACATCACATATACCATTTAACATTTATATACATACAGACTCATACAACATGCAAGGGTGCCTTAAGCTAAGTGTCTAGGTCAAGTATAGTCCCGTTTGAGCCATGTCTTCAGGCTGGACTTGAATCTAACGGCATTGTCTATGATTTTCAGTTCACTGGGCAGACTATTCCAATAGACAGCTGCTGAATACAGAAAGGACTCCTTCCCCATACAGCTCCTGAATCTGACTGGCACAAAGTCAGTTGAGCTGCGCCTAGTTTGGTATGCGTGGGTGTCTCTGATTCGGTTGAAGTAGTTGTTAAAGTACACTGGCACTACCCCGTGCACTATTCTGTGAACTAGGCACATCCCTATCTGGTTTACTCTGTCTTCCACCTTAAGCCATCTCATGATCTCAAAGTGAGATGGGTCAAGGTGGGTTCGGGCAGGTAGCCTTAGTATTACCCTGATTAGCTTGTTTTGTGATGTCTGTAGTTTTATTTTCTGACTTTTGGGGGCACTGTTGTACCAGGAGCCACACGCATAGTCATAGTGACACTGTATGAGAGCTCCAGCAAGAATCTTCATCGCTGACTGATCTAAAAAATTATAGATTCTGGCTAGGTATCTAGTCCTGTTATTTATCTTTGTAAGTGCTTGGTGAGCCATGCTTTCCCCTGATAAGCTGTTTTCCAGGACGCAACCGAGATATTTCACAGATGTTTTGTCTGTGAGAACAGTATCTCCTATTCTAATGTTAAAACCTGGCGATTATGTGGAGGCTGTTGGGGTTGGTTTTGTTCTGTGGGTAAATTGTACTCTGTTCTCTGTGCTAGGTGGGCTAACGTGGAGGCTATTGGGGTTTGTTTTGTGGGTATACTCTGTGCTAGGTGGGCTAACGTGGAGGCTGTTGGGGTTTGTTCTGTGGGTGTACTCTGTGCTAAGTGGGCTAACGTGGAGGCTGTTGGGCTTGGGTTTGTTCTATGTCACTATACTGTATGTTCTTATTTTAAAAGTTTCAATAAAAATGTTGTTGTAAAAAAAAAGATGTACCTATATTTGCTCCCTCACGCTTGGCGAATTTCTCACTCAAGTTATAACATTTTCAACTCAAGCAGATGGCACATGCGCCACATGGAGCAAGGCTGTTACATCTGTGTGGTCTTTCTATTGAATGCATTCGCACTGCCTTTTATCTCCTTTCAAGTTGTATTTGTACCTTCTGTAACACAGGCAAAAATTCACTACTGCATA
>NW_028170146.1:0-17940 GCF_963971535.1 Notolepis coatsorum
AATGTAAGGAGTAAAAAGTATGTTTTTTTTCTCTGAAATGTAATGGAGTAAAAGTACAAATTATACAAACCTAATAATACTCGAGTAAAGTACAAATCCCCCAAAACAGTACTTAAGTATTGTAACGAAGTACAATTACTCAAGTACTTTACACCCCTGGTTAGATGTGTATACGGAGGCGGGATGGAACGTTCCCCACTCGCTGCACGGTACGCCGGGTCAAGAACCGTGAAGTGAATTGGCGCCCGATGGGGAAGCACAGTGCAGTTCTCTGAGAAGTGGGGGGCAACGACGCGGGCCGACTCCGGTATAGATCAGACGGGCCGCTGCGTTCTGTGTATATATATATATACACGACACGACTGAATACAAAACACAGTCAGGGATGTAACAAGGATGAATGATCACGTAACCTCCTCCTCTCTCTGCGTAGCAGCCAGCCGACCCGGGCCCAGGCAGGTGACACAGCGGCAGCCCAGGCAGGTGACACAGCGGCAGCCCAGGCACCGAGGCACAGACACAGCGGAAGCTGGACGTCTCGGGAGACAGAGGACACATATCCACCGCGTTACGGAGAGGGATGATCGGGTGGCCTCCGTGTCAGAGACCCCCGTTGGGAACGCGGCCAGGAACATCTAGCATCATAATTAGCTTTGCCTCTAGCAGCTACCATACCAGGTCCACAAGATGGCTACTTTAAAAAAAAAAAAAACGAGAATACACACCGAACTAGGAAAGAACAGCCTTTTCAAGCTCCGCACCTTGGGCATGGAATGGGCTACAGGACCATATCCACTTAGATAACCGACGGTCTCTCTCTGCGAATTTAAATCTGTATTACATAACTTCCTACAAGAAGAATGTCGCTGCTTTCTGTAGTCGGGTCCCAACTGCAAAACTGCAAAATTACTGTATGACCCTGTATTTTACTGTCATACACTTTTACTATGATGTAGACTATTCTGCTTAATATATATGTTATTGTTTGTATGTTGAACTTGCTTTGGCAATAAGTATGTTAATATTTCATGCCAATAAAGCCTATTTGAATTGAATTGAATTGACTATTCTGCTTTGTGTTTTTGTGTTTTCACATGTGATGTATTGTATATTGTATACATGCACTTTTATTATGTTTTATTGTGATGTACCGCACATTTTATTGCTGTCTGATATATTGCAAATGTTATCGCTGTCATCTTGGCCAGGTGTCCCTTTGCAAAAGAGATCTTGTACCTCAATGGGACTTCCTGGTTAAATAAAAAAAAAATCCCCCGCCGGTGACAGAGCTTCTTCTTAAAACTCATCATCGGAATCAGATTCACTTTAGTCGCCAACGGGAGCAATGTCAATGGTTAAATGGTGCATTTATTAATGCTTCACGTTAATGTGCTTCACACATTCACACACCGACGGCGGAGGCGACCTGCTCATCGGGAGCAGTTAGGGGGCTAAGTGTCTTGCTCAAGGACACTTCGACACGCTGCCCGGGAGGAGTGGGAACCTCCGGATTACCAGACGAATGCTTTACCTCCTGAGTCACTTCTGCAATTTGACATGTAGATTCAATGAGTTTGGTGGAATTATTTAAAAACTATGCGACATCGTTTTCTGTAGCTCAGTAATCTCCCACTTTACATATTAAGTACTATATTATTCATTTAGGGATTTTCATCTCTACTAATTAGTTGTGCTGTTTTGGTTATTATTGGAAACACTCGCTTCCACACACACACACGCACGCACGCACGCACGCACGCACGCACGCACGCACGCACGCACGCACGCACACACACACACACACGCACCCTGCACTGCACCTTATCATGCACATACACTACACGCAAGACACTTTCTGTAAATAATTTACTATTTTATTGTATCTTACCTCATGTATATTTTATTTTATTTTATCTTACCACTACTAATTATTGTTACCATTCTTGTATTCCTTGTTGTTTCTTAATTGTGCACTGTTGAGTCTGACCTCGAAACACAAAGATTTCATCACCTGCAATGCCCCTGTATTGTTGTGTATTTGACAAATAAAGAACTTGAACTTGAATTTGGGAGAGGGTGGAGAGAGAGAGCGAGAGAGAAAGGGGGGGAGAGAGAAGAGAGAGAGACAGAGAGAGAGGAGAGAGAGATAGGGAGAGAGAGAGAGAGAGAGAGAGAGAGAGAGAGAGAGAGAGAGAGAGAGAGAGAGAGAGAGAGAGAGAGAGAGAGAGAGAGAGAGAGAGAGAGAGAGGGGCCAAGTTCAGAGACAAGTAAATTTGTATGCCTTTTTTATAAAGAAAATATTTAGTCTGCAACTTTGCGGAGAAGTGAAACATGATGACATAGATTTTCATTTAAGGAACACTCCACCCTTTTATGAGATACACTGATTTGTCATCGTCCCCAGAGTCGGACACACAGATTTACCACCAATTGATCATTGTCATCTCTGAGCGTCCAGTAGCCCCAGAGAGAGAGAGGTCCAGGTGCATGCTAGCCTAGCTTAGCACAAGGAATGGAAGCAGTAGGCAGCAGCTAGCCTAGCTTAGCACTAGGAATGGTAGCAGTAGGACGCAGCTAGCCTAGCTTAGCACAAGGAATGGAACCAGTAGGCAGCAGCTAGCCTAGCTTAGCACTAGGAATGGTAGCAGTAGGACGCAGCTAGCCTAGCTTAGCACAAGGAATGGAACCAGTAGGCAGCAGCTAGCCTAGCTTAGCACTAGGAATGGAAGCAGTAGGACGCAGCTAGCCTAGCTTAGCACAAGGAATGGAAGCAGTAGGCAGCAGCTAGCCTAGCTTAGCACTAGGAATGGTAGCAGTAGGACGCAGCTAGCCTAGCTTAGCACAAGGAATGGAACCAGTAGCAAGCAGGTGAAGCAGCTAGCCTAACTAACGTGTGAAGAAAGTGAAGAAATACAACAAGTTCCAAAAACTCCAAAACTGACACACAGAGATTAGAAATAACAAGTCAATATACACAGTGACAAGAGGACTAAATGCATTCAGTATTATGTACAACTGAACTAGCAGTAGCCTGTGGCTGTTGAGGGGTGACGACTCACTGACCGCAGCCCAGTCAGAGTTCTCTGGGAGGGGGGGGGGGGGGGGGGTCTCACTGACCGCAGCCCAGTCAGAGTGCTCTGGGGATGGGGGGGGGGGGGGGGGGGGGGGGTGACGTCTCACTGACCGCAGCCCAGTCAGAGTGTTCTGGCTGTGGATCCAGCCCCCACTGAGCATATCCTGATTCGGTCGGTTGAAGAAAAGTGACCGATGACTCACTTTTACAGAGCTGTTGTTGAGAGTCTTCCCGCCTTCCCCAATCACAGTGTGGTCTGGCAACGCAGGCGCCCCGCGATAGGAAGCGATTGGACAGAGGCCTTCATATACCCCCCCCCGATGTACGGTAAGACCCCTCTCTTGCCCCGCTGGTTCCCTTCTCAAACCCGTTCCCTCGGGAAGGGTTTCCAACGCGGGGCCTCCTCGTCCCCAGGAAGAGCAGAAAAAACCCTGAGGCCGTTCCCAATTTGAACTCAGAGGCACCAGCACTTTGTAGGAATAGGGAGATGTAGTGGTTACATCATTGCCGTTTTTTCGTGTTCCACCCTCTGTCCAACGCAATGTATTTCCCCATTGCCCATTTCTAAATCGTCTCGTTTAAAACAAATAAAGCATGAACACTTGCACGGTGTACCTTTCTGTGCATATTCATACACAATCTATAGCTCAACATGCTTAATGCTTAAACATGCTTAAAAAATGCTTAAACAATAATGTTAGTGATAGAAGGGAACTCATTTTTTGCAAAAATGGAAAGCTTTTCAATATCCATGCGGCAGAATTGTTACAATAGCCGATAATCCACTTTCCCAATGATAAATCCCTGTACGGGTGGACCTCGTGGGCGGTCCAAAGCGATGTCAGACTACACCTCCCTATAGAGGAAGCTTTAGCCAACGAGCACTTTGTGGGGATAGAGTGAGCTTTAGCCAATGAGCACTTTGTGGGGATAGAGGAAGCTTTAGCCAACGAGCACTTTTAGCACCAATAGGAAAAGCCCTTTGCGGCGGTTTTACAGCTCCAACCGTGGGTGTACAGAGATAGGGTGACACTGTAATATAACGACATGATGATGCCATGTTCAAGGATATGATGTACTGTATGTGTGGATGTAAGTGTAGCTCTTTGTGATCCACCTGCCGCTCTTACTTCCATGTACCGCCTCTGTGTTTATCCAGTCTGTTCTTAAGAGCTGCACTCTCGGGCAAATTCCTATCAGCCGCGTTGACATGGCAATAAAGCACTGGATCTTGAGTCTTTCATGGCTCTAAGGGCACGTACACGCGAGTCGCGACCCCATCAACCCGGCGCTGGAAGGCCATTCATTTTTAATAAAGCCGCGCATCATGGAACGCTCGGCTGATATTACGAGAGGGAGAGAGAGAGAGAGAGAGAGAGAGAGAGAGATGATAATATAATTCTTGCCAAAATGGAGGAGAAGTTGACACCATCCATTCATAGTTTTCAAGTGCTCTAAAACCTTTATTTAGCCGATGGATAAGGTTCTTTATTTATATAATTAAAACCAACATGCCTTCATGTACCATGGTGAGCTAAATAAACAACAAGACTGAGACGTACATACAGTACACCGCCTTTTCTCAGTCCTTGCCCCACAATGGTGGAACGAACTGCCCACCACAGTTAGGAGCCGAAACCCGTCCAATCTTTTGCAGTTGACTAAAAACGCACTTCTTCAACCATTATCTGAAATGATTTTTTTTTCTTCTAAATCTAACCCTAACTAACCTTATTGTCATGTCCTAATATACGAACCTACACTGTAGCACTCAACACTTTGATGAACATGGTTACTCAGCTGATAGAGTTGTGCCCTTCCTGATGACTTGTTGTACAGAACTTGTAAGTCGCTTTGGATAAAAGCGTCAGATAAATGACTAAATGTAAATGTAAATGTAAATATACAACAACACTGAGACAGTACATAAAACAGACTAAATAAACAACAACACTGAGACAGTACATAAAACAGACTAAATAAACAACAACACTGAGACAGTAGATAAAACAGACTAAATAAACAACACTGAGACAGTAGATAAAACAGACTAAATAAACAACAACACTGAGACAGTAGATAAAACAGACTAAATAAACAACAACACCAGAACCACCACCAACAGAGAGACAGCCAGCGCTCTCTACCACCAACAGAACCACCACCAACAGAGAGACAACCAGCGCTCTCTACCACCAGAACCACCACCAACAGAGAGACAACCAGTGCTCTCTACCACCAACAGAACCACCACCAACAGAGAGACAACCAGTGCTCTCTACCACCAGAACCACCACCAACAGAGAGACAACCAGTGCTCTCTACCACCAGAACCACCACCAACAGAGAGACAACCAGTGCTCTCTTCCACCAGAACCACCACCAACAGAGAGACAACCAGTGCTCTCTACCACCAGAACCACCACCAACAGAGAGACAACCAGCGCTCTCTTCCACCAGAACCACCACCAACAGAGAGACAACCAGTGCTCTCTACCACCAGAACCACCACCAACAGAGAGACAACCAGTGCTCTCTACCACCAGAACCACCACCAACAGAGAGACAACCAGCGCTCTCTTCCACCAGAACCACCACCAACAGAGAGACAACCAGCGCTCTCTTCCACCAGAACCACCACCAACAGAGAGACAGCCAGCGCTCTCTACCACCAGAACCACCACCAACAGAGAGACAACCAGCGCTCTCTACCACCAGAACCACCACCAACAGAGAGACAGCCAGCGCTCTCTACCACCAGAACCACCACCAACAGAGAGACAGCCAGCGCTCTCTACCACCAGAACCACCACCAACAGAGAGACAGCCAGCGCTCTCTACCACCAGAACCACCACCAACAGAGAGACAGCCAGCGCCCTGTCACTACCATATCTGATTTTAAAGTTCAAATTAAGGGCATTTTAAAGAATGAGATGGGAGAATGTCGCTGCTTCACTGCATAATGTGGTGTTATATTTTATATTTCTAACTTGACCTTCTCTGCCCAGCGACCTCCTGCGGAGCCTCACCTTCCATCCTCTTTCTGCCTTTTTACCCTGCCCTCCAATCTCCCCCAATCCCCTTCAATCTAGTTTGCTGCAGCTCAAATGTATCCCCTTGCCCCACTTTGCCTTTTATGTCTCTGTCTGTGTTTTGTGTATTTGTATGTTTGATTTTGTTTTGCTGCCATTTTGGCCAGGTCTTGCTCGAAAAAGAGATCTTTGATCTCAAGTGACTACCTGGTAAAATAAAGGTTAAAAAAAATAGTGGGGACGACAGAGGCTCAGGAGGTTCCTGGGTTCGATTCCCGCTCCTCCCGGTCAGCGTGTCGACGTGTCCTTGAGCAAGACACTTAACCCCTAATTGCTCCCGATGAGCAGGTTGGCACCTTGCATGGTTGCCTCCGCCATCGGTGAGTGAATGGGTCAATGTGAGGAACAAAATTGTAAAGCGCTTTGGATAAATGCACTGCAATCAAATAATAACACAGAAATACAGTAGGTACATGTGTGACTGTTACACCGCTACAGTCTATGGCGTCGACACAGTCACAGCATTTTGTAGTCATAGTACGACGTTGTATTCAGCCATCGCCATCGCCATGCCGACAGTTTGCTCTCCATCGATCTGCGTTGTGTATTCATGTGCATGTGGGGGGAACTGTGGGAGTCCATGACGCCACCTGGCCGTGGAGATATCTCGCTGGGACAGACACGCAGAGAGACACGCAGAGAGACACAGAGAGACGCAGAGAGACGTGACACATGCAGTGAATCTCTAGGTACTGTACGCGCATTATGCATTATTCACCTGTTTGTTTTACGGATGGATTTATCCGTCGGATGCAGATTATCTGTTACATTTGAAGGACGTGCCGCCAAGGTGCCCCCCGCTGCTCGTTTAAAACACCCCCCTGTTAATGAATTCATACCGTTATCTAACTTTTTTACGAACTGTAGGACCGGAGCCATAGGTGTCATTTACACTGGGGACATGTCCCGAACCACTTTTTGAAATGGGCCATTTTGTTCCCACTATCTTTTTTAAAGTATCATTTCTTTTTTTCCCTTATCCCAATGTAGTAATATTAATGGAAGAACAAATACAAATGTAAGGGGATAGGGATCAATAAGCTAAGATTCCCTCTACTCCTTTTGTTGGACATGTCTGCCAACCAAACACATTGCTCTTTTGTTTATAATTCCTGTTTTTTCTTTGTTCTTTTTTTTAAATGTTTTTTTTTCTTTAAGAATTCTTTTAATTTGTTGTTATGATTGTTTGGTCTGCCGGATCAAGACACTGTGAGTTGGTTGAAGAAATAAGAAGAATAACATGTCCAAGAAATAAACTTTTCATTCATTCATTCATTCATTCATTCATTCATTCATTCATTCATTCATTCATTCATTCATTCATTCATTCATTCATTCGTCGTTATGCCAATTCCCTTCCTGGTCGTTGCACGCATTGCCCCCACTGTCGCAAGGAGGTTCACTGGGGGGACGTAACACGTGCACTGGGGGAGGTTCATGCTATTTCCCCCAGATCCCCTCCCTGCTGAACAGACCATCCAGTAGGAGTCGCAGTTTACAACGACCAGGACACATAGCGGCACCGGCTTCCCACCCGGCTAACACTGCCAATTGTGTTAGTAGGGACGACTGACCGAGCCGGAGGTACCGCTGACAGCTGGATTCGATCCCAGAGTCTCTGCGGTGGTAGGCGAGTGCTTATAGTCCACTGCGCTACCCAGCCGCTCTTTTAAGTATCATTTTTAAAGAACACTTTGAGAAGAAGGTATAGTATGTTTTTGATGGTTATTAGACATTATTACATGGCATTTTAACATTCGCCGAAATGCTTGATTGTGATTGGTCAATAGCGCTCGTCAGAGATCCGTTATTACTCGATAACGGACCTCTGCCGAGCAATAATGACCGCTGTTCGCAGCTGTAGCAATCAAGCCCACTGACACACACTGCATCAGTGCAGCCAATCAGACACACCTGCCGGCTGCCGGCGATGACAGCGCGGAGCGACAGAACAGAACTGCGTCTGCATTTGATCTCATCTTGTCGATGGTGTAAAATGAATTAGGTATATTGTTAGTAAGTTAGCCATGTAATAAGCGGGATAATGTATAGCCTATACTCGGTCATTGTTGCAAAATAATTGACCTTCACTGACGTTTAGAACACCTCGGCGAGGCGCCTCGGTATTCTAAACTCTGTGTCGGTCAATTATTTTGCGACAATGACCTCGTAGCTATACATCATCCCTTACTTAACAAGCTAATTATTATAGTATGATCTAGCTACTAAAGTTAAAGAAGCAGAACAGCCCCAAGACAAACATGTAAATTATAAAGATCACCAGACTTCACAAACGACCAAGGAATCTCACACCAATCAATACTGGCTGACAACGAAGGGACCTGATTTCATCAGCCAGGTCACACACACACACACACCCACACACACACCCACACACAGAGAGAGAGAGACAGACAGACATATACATTTACATTTAGTCATTTAGCTGACGCTTTTATCCAAAGCAACTTACAAGTTCTGTACGACAAGTCATCAGGAAGGGCACAACTCTATCAGCTGAGCAACAATGTTCATCAAAGTGTTGAGTGCTACAGTGTAGGTTAGTTTATTAGGACAAGTGCATGACAGTACGGTTAGTTAGGGTTAGATATTTTTTTTCTTTTTTAATTCAGATAATGGTTGAAGAAGTGCGTCTTTAGTCGACGGCGAAAGATTGGACGTGTTTCGGATGTCCTAACTGGGGTGGGCAGTTCATTCCACCATTGTGGGGCAAGGACTGAGAATAGGCGACTTCTCTTTGATGACCCTCTCGGAGCTCGGATAGGAGTAGGTCTGAGGCGGCCAGAAGATGCAGAGCGTAGGGGTCTTGAGGGTGTGTAGTTAGAGACCATTGACCGGAGGTAGGCGGGAGCGGTTCCCTTTGCCGCACGGTATGCTATCAGATGACACCCACACGAACCACACAGAGACACACCAAACCAGTTTATCAACTATTAAGGCCAATGGCAGAAAAGGGCCAGACTCACTTCTTGTATATTGGACATTGTATTTAAACCACTTGTTGAGAACAGTAAGAGACACAGTTTGACCGAGACTGTTGTCAAGGATGGACCTTTGCTGCTGTGAGACCTGCTGTGTGCTTTGTATGCTGAATAAATAACCATTTCATCAATTGAGCCATTGCCTCTGAAACCAATCTCCAGTCTGAATTCTTCCTGGAAACCAGCGCTCTCACTCACAAAATATGCTTCAAAGGTTTTTGAGGAGGTTTATTTTATTTTTTTTTTTACACTAGCCTAGCTTAGCACAATCAATGGAAGCAGACAGTACCAGAAGCCTAGCTTAATCTCTGGACGAGGTGCCCTAGGCTATAGGCTAACCGGTACTGTCCGCTTCCATTCATTGTGCTAAACTATAGGCTAACGTGCGGTCGGGTAGCTTTCTACTGAACGCACAGAGATGAAACTGGTCTCTCTACCTTTGTGAATTTCCCATAATGTTGGCAGGTTCCTTTAACATTTTTAAAGAATAGCGCGACCATCAAATGACCCACAACTTCACAGTCCTCACTGTAACAGATGAAGTAAAGTTTGCTTAGCTCCATTCTACCAGCGGCAATAAGTGGCCCTCACGCTCTGCTCTTGTGTCGATCTTAATGTTAAACCCGAATTTCCCCAAAGGGATCAATAAAGGAATATCTTATCTTATCTTATATAATTTCTTATATGCTGTTGACTGTTATCTGCCACCGAGAGGCCCAAAGCCATTCTGGCATGTTGGCGGGCTGCCGATCTGTCAACCTCATTGTACTGTAAATATCAATCTATCTAAATATCTATCCATTAAAAACCTTTATCCGAAGCGAAGCTCTCGGTTACACGGTTATTGTGCTGTCAGGACTGTCTCACCTTTATAGGTTAACTCTCATCTTGTTATCCGCCAGGAGATGCTTAGTTGTAAAGTCGATCAATCTAGGCTGATCTATGGCACGAAAACGATCGCTATACTTTCAGCGGATCTCAGTGAGAACAAGAGTGTACAAGTCAGGCAGCGTTGTTGTATTTGTGAACCATTTTTTACAAACATTCTGGTTTTTTTTTCAATCGTAGCTGGAAGCGGCTGAACATGTGGAAGCCGCGCTTCCTTAATAACGATCCCCCTCGTTACCCCCGTCTCTCCGCTCTGAAGGGGGGGGGGGGTGTCGACGAGAGGAAACACATGAGAGAAGGACGTTCAGGCCTTGAGACAATTAGGTTACGCATCCTGCGAGAAGGAGGAGACGCTGAAGGTAATGTGTTCCTAATGTCTCGTGCGCGCGTGGGCTCAGGGTTAATTTCATTAGTCGAATCCTCCACGCCGTGTGATCGGCGCTGGATTTCCCCAAAGCATCCAAATCGCCTCTAATTGCAATAGAAAACAAACGGTTATCGCGCTCGTCGCTGCTTTTCAATATCCCAGGTTATGAAAATACTGTACAAAACGTCCCTGGAGGACAAGACAAACTAAATGGAACATGGATCACTAATGTAAAGTTATACAATTATTGCTGTTGTTGTTATTGTTGTTCTTGCTCGGCTCCATGGAACCCATTCAAGAGGTAGACAACCAGATTCATCAGTTTTTCTTAAAGACCCAATGGGAGATCCAAACGTAAACAAACTAGCCCCACTACCACCGAGACTAAGCTATAGAAACAAGAGACTTTGTTTTCCCTTCTTGATGGACTCAGCCCCCGAAACGAGGACTAACACTAGACCACGGGTAAATGTGAGCTTTTAAATGTGCTGTATTTCGTGTCTGTAAAAGGTTAATTTACAGTAAAACGAGTAAAGCAGATCCGTACGGGTGCAACGGGTTAAGATATTTCCAAAACGTGTATTTTACTACTAGGCTACAGATGAAACCGTTCAAGTATGTATGTGAAGATACATTTATATGGCTAAAAAAAATACATGCATTGGGACTTTAATGAACAAATAGTTGCCTTTTTAGATAAACGGCACTATATGAATGGTGATAATATGTATAGATGGCTTTTACTTGACTTAAGATAAAGATTCTATATGCACCTGTTGCCGTGTTTTTTGCTAACATCAACAGCTAACGGGACAGGAAGTAGGGTTCAGGCTGTTCCCTAGCAACAACACAGTTCAGCTGAAGCCCTCTACAGTTTACATTCTACTGCTGCACTGCTACAAGGTCAAAGGTCAATGCATGTTCTTGGTATCTAGGAACATCTATGGACCCCAGGGAATGTATTCCCAGTGTCAGAAATATTGTGTCCGTTACTATGCTTGAGTAAATCGTAATGAAACAAAGGAGAATATAAATAAAGAATTTCTTTTGCATATTTGACAGAGAATAACAACACCATGTTAAAACTGTGGGGTAAGAGATTTATATTTCACTCACTGAGCTCATTCAGCACCTTCTTGAGATCAAGGGTACAAAAAAATCTAAGAAAATGAATAAAGGGAAGATGATTAAACAGAAGGATTAGTAGATACAGTACTGAATTATAATCCATTTGAATTATACATTCAAAATTGAATTATGAACTATACATGACCTTATTATGGCCAAGTCATACATCTATGGATAGGGGAAAAGCTCCTCTTTCCAATGGCAGTGTCTAATGGAGCGCTGCTCCACAGTCAGTGCTGATCCAGAGTCAGTACTGCTGATCCAGAGTCAGTGCTGCTGCTCCACAGTCAGTGCTGATCCAGAGTCAGTACTGCTGATCCAGAGTCAGTGCTGATCCAGAGTCAGTGCTGCTGCAGAGTCAGTGCTGCTGATCCAGAGTCAGTGCTGATCCAGAGTCAGTGCTGCTGATCCAGAGTCAGTGCTGATCCAGAGTCAGTGCTGCTGCAGAGTCAGTGCTGATCTAGAGTCAGTGCTGCTGATCCAGAGTCAGTGCTGCTGATCCAGAGTCAGTGCTGCTGCATAGTCAGTGCTGATCCAGAGTCAGTGCTGCTGATCCAGAGTCAGTGCTGCTCCAGAGTCAGTGCTGCTGATCCAGAGTCAGAGTCAGTGCTGCTGATCCAGAGTCAGTGCTGCTGATCCAGAGTCAGTAATGCTGATCCAGAGTCAGTGCTGATCCAGAGTCAGTGCTGATCCAGAGTCAGTGCTGCTGCTCCAGAGTCAGTGCTGCTGATCCAGAGTCAGTAATGCTGATCCAGAGTCAGTGCTGATCCAGAGTCAGTGCTGATCCAGAGTCAGTGCTGCTGCTCCAGAGTCAGTGCTGATCCAGAGTCAGTGCTGATCCAGAGTCAGTGCTGATCCAGAGTCAGTGCTGCTGCTCCAGAGTCAGTGCTGATCCAGAGTCAGTGCTGATCCAGAGTCAGTGCTGATCCAGAGTCAGTGCTGCTGCTCCAGAGTCTGTTCATCTACAGCTGCTTGCAGAGTCACTGGTGAAGGAAGAGAAAAGCCTGCTGCCCCTGCAGACCAGCAAGTCCAGATACATGAACACACACACACACACACACACACACACACACACACACACACGCGCACGCACGCACGCACGCACGCACGCACGCACGCACGCACGCACGCACGCACGCACGCACGCACACGCACGCACGCAAAGAGAGAGAGAAAGAGAGAGAAAGCAGAGAGAGATGGGGAGAGACAGCAGAGAGAGAGGGCAGAGAGAGAGATAAAGACAGAGAAAGCAGAGAGAAAGAAGAGAAAGAAGCAGAGAGAAACAGCAGAGAGAGAGAAAGAGAGAGAGAAAGCAGAGAGAGAGAAAGAGAGAAACAGCAGAGAGACAGCAGAGAGAGAGAGAGAGAGAGAGAGAGAGAGAGAGAGAGAGAGAGAGAGAGAGAGAGAGAGAGAGAGAGAGAGAGAGAGAGAGAGAGAGAGAGAGAGAGAGAGAGAGAGAAAGATAGAGAAAGCAGAGACAGATGGAGAGAGAGACAGCAGAGAGAGAGAAAGCAGAGAGAGAGAGTTTCATTCATTCAATCTTTATTTAGACTCGGCAGCCCCGTGTTCACAGTCACATAATCACCATCAATACATTTTACAAAGTACAAAGAAGAGGGAAAAAAAGAATACTAATAAATATCAGCACTGTGCTAATGAATATACAAATACAATCCTTTTAAAACACTCAAAACACAATTTAAAAACAGTTACAGATTGGGGTCACCCGCTTGGTGCCCAGTGCTGTGAATGGACCCGCGGGCACTAGTGCCCCTCACTGCACTGTCCCCTGCAGGGCGTTCCACCATTCAGGAGCACGGAGGCTGAAGGTAGATCTACAAAGTTCAGTATAAACGCTGAATATAAGCGCTTTAAATGTACCATAATCATCTGTTCATGTACCATAGGGTCCAGAGGTCCATTCCAGTAATGCAGTAATGTCATTTGGACAATCTCCTATTATGACTTTATATAGAAACAAATGCCAGTGCAAGCCTTTCTGCCAAAGAAGTCCAGTCCACCCTATTGTACAGCACTGCCGCATGTCTATAAATCACATCTCCGTAATCGAAAACAGACAGGAAAACAGCTTCAACAACTCTTTTTCTGCTAACCAATAGGCTCTATTTCTGTACATCAGCCACGATTTTTACTGGCAAGAACATTCGCATAGTATTTCGATGTAAATATCTCGTCAAGTCAAATAGTATTCTATGACTCTTTCAGACTCTTCACATTCATAGTAAATAATACAAAGTGTTACGGTTTCACCTTCATGACCCTCTACCATCTGCACACACCCCCTCCACGTCAGCTCAATCCAGAGGGGGGGAGAGAGAGAGAGAGAGAGAGAGAGAGAGAGGGGAGAGAGAGAGAGAGAGAGAGAGAGAGAGAGAGAGAGAGAGAGAGAGAGAGAGAGAGAGAGCAGTACTCTCTGTGTCTGCTGGACTGGACAGAGAATCTGTGTGTGACATTTAGCCAACATCTCCCAGCTAATCTGATCTCTGCCAGTGAGATAAGAGGTGTATAACAACAGGTTACCTTTACAGTACACACTGAAATCCATCCAGGCATTTAAGACGCACTCCAGTGCCTTACAGGGACCAAGGAAACTAGAAAAGAAGGAAAAGGGTCATTGCGTCACCGTGTAGCACCGGTGGCCAAGTGTGGAAACTTTCAGTCCGACCGACATTGATTCCAGATGATTCCATCTTCAGAAAATAAACAAAGGTCCTAAAAACGTCTAATAAGCTATAATAGTAAAGGTCCAAATGTAGACTAATGGGTTGAGAGATACAGACAGAGAGAGAGAGAGAGAGGGGCGTGAGAGAGAGAGACCGAGACACAGATAGAGCAGGCTGCTCAATAAGACTGGAAATCAGTCAGAGTCTGGCCTCATCGACTGCAGGCTTTTACACACACACACACACACACACACACACACACACACGCACGCACGCACGCACGCACGCACGCACGCACGCACGCACGCACGCACGCACGCACGCACGCACGCACGCACGCACGCACGCACGCACACACACACACACACACACACACACACACACACACACACACACACACACACACACACACACACACACACACACACACACACACACACCACACACACACACACACACACGCACACACGCACGCACACACACACACACACACTACGCTGAAGGCTCTGTCCCCAAAAGTTCATAGGCGGGTGGGAGGGATGGAGAGCAGATCTGTGTCTGAGGATCACAGCCTCCAGGAGGAGGTGTAGAGGTGGAGGAGGTCAGATAGGTACTGGGGGGCATGGAGGAGGTGTAGGGGTGGAGGAGGTCAGATAGGTACTGGGGGGCATGGAGGAGGTGTAGGGGTGGAGGAGGTCAGATAGGTACTGGTGGGCATGGAGGAGGTGGAGGGGTGGAGGAGGTCAGATAGGTACTGGGGGGCATGGAGGGGGTGTAGGGGTGGAGGAGGTCAGATAGGTACTGGAGGACATGGAGGAGGTGTAGGGGTGGAGGAGGTCAGATAGGTACTGGGGGGCATGGAGGAGGTGTAGGAGGTCAGATAGGTACTGGGGGGCATGGAGGAGGTGTAGGAGGTCAGATAGGTACTGGAGGGCATGGAGGAGGTGGAGGAGGTCAGATAGGTACTGGGGGGCATGGAGGAGGTGTAGGGGTGGAGGAGGTCAGATAGGTACTGGGGGCATGGAGGAGGTGTAGGGGTGGAGGAGGTCAGATAGGTACTGGGGGCATGGAGGAGGTGTAGGGGTGGAGGAGGTCAGATAGGTACTGGGGGGCATGGAGGAGGTGTAGGGGTGGAGGAGGTCAGATAGGTACTGGGGCATGGAGGAGGTGTAGGGGTGGAGGAGGTCAGATAGGTACTGGGGGGCATGGAGGAGGTGTAGGGGTGGAGGAGGTCAGATAGGTACTGGGGGGCATGGAGGAGGTGTAGGGGTGGAGGAGGTCAGATAGGTACTGGGGGGCATGTAGGAGGTGTAGGGGTGGAGGAGGTCAGATAGGTACTGGGGGCATGGAGGGGGTGTAGGGGTGGAGGAGGTCAGATAGGTACTGGGGCATGGAGGGGGTGTAGGGGTGGAGGAGGTCAGATAGGTACTGGGGGGCATGGAGGGGGTGTAGGGGTGGAAGAGGTCAGATAGGTGCTGGGGGGCATGGAGGAGGTGTAGGGGTGGAGGAGGTCAGATAGGTACTGGGGGCATGGAGGAGGTGTAGGGGTGGAGGAGGTCAGATAGGTGCTGGGGGGCATGGAGGAGGTGTAGGGGTGGAAGAGGTCAGATAGGTGCTGGGGGGCATGGAGGAGGTGGAGGGGTGGAGGAGGATATAGGGTGGATGAGGGTGGAAGAGGGTGGATGGGGGTGGATGAGGGTGGATGATGGTGGAATGAGGGTGGATTTCATTTATTTGCATTTATTTTAAATTTGTTGGACCTTATGGTGTCCTTGTTCTGTTCTTGACTTATTGTTATGTTTTCTTCTTGACTTGTTTAAAGAAGACCTGTACGGCCCATGGGGACATTAACGTGTGTTGTTGGGCCTTATAAATAAATTTGATTTGATTTTGATTTGATTTGATGGTGGATGAGGGTGGATGATGGTGGATGAGGGTGGATGATGGTGGATGATGGTGGATGATGGTGGATGAGGGTGGATGATGGTGGATGATGGTGGATGATGGTGGATGAGGGTGGATGATGGTGGATGAGGGTGGATGAGGGTGGATGAGGGTGGATGATGGTGGATGAGGCTGTATGAGGCTGGATGAGGGTGGATGAGGGTGGATGATGGTGGATGAGGGTGGATGATAGTGGATGAGGGTGGATGAGGGTGGATGATGGTGGATGAGGGTGGATGAGGGTGGAAGATAGTGGATGAGGGTGGATGGGGGTGGATGAGGGTGGATGAGGGTGGATGAGGGTGGATGAGGGTGGATGAGGGTGGATGATGGTGGATGAGGGTGGATGAGGGTGGATGAGGGTGGATGATGGTGGATGAGGGTGGATGAGGGTGGATGAGGGTGGATGAGGGTGGATGAGGGTGGAAGATAGTGGATGAGGGTGGATGAGGGTGGATGATAGTGGATGAGGGTGGATGATGGTGGATGAGGGTGGCTGAGGGTGGATGAGGGTGGATGAGGGTGGATGATGGTGGATGAGGGTGGATGAGGGTGGATGATGGTGGATGATGGTGGATGATGGTGGATGATGGTGGATGGTGGTGGATGATGGTGGATGATGGTGGATGGTGGTGGATGATGGTGGAAGAGGGAGGATGAGGGTGGATGAGGGTGGATGATGGTGGAAGAGGGAGGATGAGGGTGGATGAGGCTGGATGAGGGTGGATGAGGGTGGATGATGGTGGAAGAGGGTGGATGAGGGTGGAAGAGGGTGGAAGACGGAGGATGAGGGTGGAAGAGGGTGGATGAGGGTGGATGAGGGTGGATGATAGTGGATGAGGGTGGATGAGGGTGGATGAGGGTGGATGATAGTGGATGAGGGTGGATGAGGGTGGATGAGGGTGGATGATGGTGGATGAGGGTGGGGGTGATGTGCTGCCAGGGCTTGGTGCAGGTGAGAACTCTGGCAGCTGAGTTCTGCACATACTGGAGCCACGACAGAAATACTATGGCGATTTACTGTGCAGTAAATAATAAAAAAAACACGGCGATTAAAAATCACTGCAGTATTTTTCAGGGTTAATCTATAGCTTTTATGAAAAGTGACACAGCAACTATACACGGATCCTCGACTTCTTCCTGCCGGCATATAGGTATTTTATGTGCTGGACTGTACTGTACTTTATTGTATCGTATCGTAATGTATTGTATTGTACTGTATTGTAATATATACGATATGAGGCAGTCTGTCAGACATTAACACAGACTCAGGCATGAGACAGTCAAACACTGGGTGCAACTAGACAGAGTTATGGAAGCTTCATTTAAGGGCATTAGGGCAACAATAAAAAGGCATTAGTTAGTGTGTATGCGTGTGTGTATCCGTGCACACAAAAAACACACACATAAACACACACACACACACACGCACACACACACGCACACACACACACATAATGATACACAAACAAGTGCACACATATGCATGACACAAACAAATGGTCCCCCCCCCCCCACACACACACACACACACACACACACACACACACACACACACACACACACACACACACACACACACACACACACACACACACACACACACACACACACATGCACACGCACACGCACACACACACACACACACACACACACACACACACACACACACACACACACACACACACGGCCTGAAAGCTGAATGCTGATTTGCTAATGAGCTGTCACGGTGACAGATACTGTCATTTAATTGGCTGGTAA